>NC_053161.1:26058561-26361686 GCF_016835505.1 Polypterus senegalus | reverse complement strand
GTGCATTTGTGTCTCCCATAAAAGCAGCTTCACTTGAAATCACTTTGTGATTGTGCACGGGTTAAAGCGTCCGCTGAAGTGTCAGATTCTTATTTAATTATGCTGCTTTCTGTATCTTCTGCATTGCATTCAGGTTAACCTGATGTTTTGTCTCATAGTGCCGTCTTAGATTAAATTCTGTAATTACAGCCACATTAGCTCCACAAATGAGACACACGGGTTCAGTAAACATATACTCAGCCTCCCATCGGTTTTTAAAGGCTCTATTTTCAGAATCAACTTTTCTCTTCAGCATCGTGTGAGCTAGCTTCTCAATAACTTGATTAACTCGGTAAGTGTTGGCAAGGCAGCTGAAGCGCTGCATTATGGGATCTGTAGTTTATTGTGTTACCAGCGCTTCATATACCGGGCTTTAATAACAATAATACAGTATATAAAATGATCTCGGGGCGGATATAATTACGCCGGGCGGATGTGGCCCTGCCCTTGAGTTTGACACATATGGACTAAATAGAACTTGAAAAGATATATTTTTTCAAATGTGATCGCAATTCAGATAGAGTTGACGCACTACAGCCTGCATGCCTCAATAAGTCATCCTCCCTCGCTCTTACTTTTTTACCGTTCATCTAATGAATACACTGAGTATGGCTTTACCAAAACAATCATTGATGGCGAATAAAGTATCCATTATTCGAGTATGTAGATCGGGTTATATATATATACATATATATATATATATACCCGCGTATCGCAGCGGAGAAGTAGTGTGTTAAAAAAGCTAGAAAAAGAAAAGGGAACATTTTAAAAATAACGTAACATGACTGTCAATATACAGTATTTGTTTTGTGAGTGTTACTGAGTGTTGCTGTCATCAAGGATTTGATTATCATTATTTCTTTCAATCAGGTTCGTATTTGTAGGATGTGTTGTGTTCAAGTTACATTCCGTGTTTGTCAATCGTTGTAAAGATGACAGGTTTCATTCATCGATTCGTTTCTTACTGCATCAATAAACAGCTCGTCTTCTTCTTTATCTGAGACCTGACACACTGCATGCACGGTTTTTTTTACACTGTCTTCCTTTAGCGGGACATTGACTTTTTCCAACGTGTGCTTTGTTTTGGATTTATGAATATGCTTGTATGTATCAGACGCTTCATATTTTTGCTGCCTTTTCAATTGTGTAATTCGGTTTTGTTCAGCTCTTTGGAACTGTTGCTTTTATCTGTGCACGCGTCAGTTCCGTGAGCGCTCGGTGTACATGCATCAAGTTTCCCAGCTGTGCTGGTGCCATCTCGTGCTATGTCCATGGCTGTATTTAATGTTACCTTAGTCCTGGCACTTAAAACTTTCTCTCGCAGTTTAGCTGAGTTTGTACCAAACACCACCCTGACCATCTCATCTTCCTCTGCATAAGCACAGTCCTTAACCCGTGAATATTTAGTGGAGTTTGCTATTGGATTGCCGCTGACGGACGGCCTTATATGGGCAGGCACTAAATTACAAACGCCAGCGCAGCCTGTCTATGAACTTAATTTAAAGTGTAGGTTTACATCGTGCTTTGTTTCAAGTAGCAGAACTCATGAATATGGTTGTATATGTCACTCGCCGCTTCTTATTGTTTCGCTGCCTTCTCAATTATATAATGCATGTTTTCTTCAGCGCTTTTTAGGTCTTCCTGGTTTTCTATGTACTGCGTGATTACGGGAGGCGTGATGATGTCACACGAAACTCCCCCACGGCGTTGAAGCTCATCTCCATTACAGTAAATGGAGAAAAACTGCTTCCAGTTATGACCATTACGCGTAGAATTTCGATATAAAACCTGCCCAACTTTTGTAAGGAAGCTGTAAGGAATGAACCTGCCAAATTTCAGCCTTCCACCCACACGGGAAGTTGGAGAATTAGTGATGAGTCAGTGAGTGAGTGAGTGAGGGCTTTGCCTTTTATTAGTATAGATACTGTTTATATATTATATTATATATATATAATATACTTCTAATGTTCGTTTGTTCAAAATCTTAAATCTCCGAAAGTTCTTCACCGATTGCTTTGAAATTTTGACACAATGTTTCATTCAAATACGCGTATGCTTACAGCGCCATCTGTTGGATGTAAAAGCAACACATGCTATACTAAATATTTTACGATTCCATTTCAATGTTTCTGATTTACGATCCATTTACGATTTCCAAATTGCGGTAAATTAGCAACCATAAAAATGCGAAATGGTGACATTGAAGTAGATAACTGGTGGGTTGTTCCATATTCGCCTTTGCCATCAAAATCATACAAAGCGCACATAAACGTGGAATACTGTTACTCCGTTAAATCGATCAAATACATTTGTAAGTACGTGAATAAAGGCAGCGACACGGCAGTTTTTGGCATGCAACCAGAAAGAAGTGATAGGAATGCGGTCATACATATCGATGAAATCGCACAGTATCAGGCTGGAACATACATAAGCAGCAATGAAGCTGTATGGTGAATTCTTTCATTTCCCATACATGAACTAAGTCCAGCTGTTGTTCACTTAGCAGTACATCTAGAAAATTGACAACACGTTTATTTCACAGCTGCAAATGTGCAAGAAATAGCCCTGAATCCACCGGCTACAAAGTTAACTGCTTTCTTCACGTTATGTCAAAATGAAGCATTTGCGAAAACACTGCTGTATTCGGAAGTGCGTACGTGTTACACATGGAACACGAGTAGAAAATCATTTGAACAACGCAAACGAGGAGAGCGAGTCGACGGAGAACCTGGCATATTCAAAGAAACTACTATAGGCAGACTGTACACCGCGCATCCCAATCAAGATGAATGCTTCTTTCTTCGCATGCTGTTGGTAAATGTGCCTGGTCCAATGTCTTTCCAGCAATTGAGAATTGTCAACAGCGTTATACATGCCACTTTCTGCAGTGCATGTCAAGCTCTGAATTTATTGGAGAACGACCGACACTGGGATGTATGCATTAATGACGCGTGCAACACGTCACATGCAAATCAAATTTGTGCATTGTTTGCAATCATATTGACCGCTTGCTCTCCTTCATCTCCAACAGAGTTATGGAAGAAATATAAATCAAACATGGCTGAAGATATTTTCCGTCAAATACACAAGGAAAACTCAAATATGAACATGGATTTCACAGCAGAAATCTACAACGAAGCGTTGATAATGATTGAAGATTTGTGCTTAGAAATCACAAAGTTCTCAATCAATTGTGAATGCCATCACCGAATTGATCTGCTGCTGCTTTGTTTGATGTAGAATTGCGTCGTGGACAAAACTACAACACGGGTGATCTCTTGTCATATGTGCAATCAAATATTCCTAAGCTAACGCTTGAGCAAAAAGGCATTTACGATCAAATAATGCAAACTGTCAATAACGGGGTTGGTGAAATCTTCTTCTTAGATGCGCCAGGAGGAACTGGTAAAACGTTCCTAATTAGATTGATTCTAGCAGCAATTTGATCCCAAAATGACATAGCCTTAGCTCTTGCCTCATTCGGAATAGCATTGCTACCAGGTGGAAGAACTGCTCATTCCGCTTTGAAATTGCCATTGAACATGCAATTCATTAAAACTCCCACGTGCAACATTTCCAAAACATCCAGCATGAGAAAAGTATTGCAGAAATGCAAACTTATTGTTTGGGATGAATGCACAATGACGCACAAAAAATCACTCGAGGCTCTTGATCGATTATTGCAAGATTTGTGTGAACACATCAGACCATTTGGGAACGCATTAATATTGCTTGCAGGAGATTTCAGGCAAACATTACCTGTAATTCCTCGATCGACACCAGTGGACCAAATAAATGCTTGCTTGAAATACTCTACTTTGTGGCGACACGTAAAAACTTTAAACTTAGCTACAAATATACGTGTCCAGCTGCAAAACGATCGATCAGCTGAGATATTCTCACATCAATTTCTAGAAATTGGGAACGGAAAGGTGCCGGTTGATCTGACCTCAGGACGAATTTCATTACCTTATAACTTCTGCAATTTAGTGACGTCAAAAGAAGAACTGGTTGAAAAACTATTTCCCAATATTCAAACCAATTATAAGAATCATGATTGGCTGTGTGAACGAGCTATTCTTGCAGCCAAGAACAAAGACGTCTACAAACTTAACAATATTTTTCAGTCTAACATTCAAAGCGAGGCAATCACATACAAGTCCGTCGACACTGTTGTGGAAGCAGATGAATTAATTATTAATTATCCAACAGAATTTTTGAATTCACTCGATCTGCCAGGGATGCCACCGCACGTACTGCAATTGAAAATCTGCGTCCCAATTATCATGTTGCGAAATATCAACCAGCCAAAGCTTTGCAACGGCTCGCGGCTTGCAGTAAAAATTAACGAGCAACGTCGTAGAAGCAACAATCTTGACAGGACATTTTAAAGGTGAAGATGTCCTCATTCCTCGCATTCCTATGATTCCAACGGATATGCCATTTCAATTTAAGAGATTGCAATTCCCAATTCAATTGGTGTTTGCAATCACCATCAACAAAGCTCAGGGCCAATCTTTAGAATTGTGTGGTTTAGATCTAGACACCGATTGCTTCTCACATGGACAATTATATGTTGCGTGTTCTAGAGTCGGCAAACCAGAAAATCTCTATATCTGCACAGACAATGGAACAACAAAAAATATTGTATACCCACAAGCATTGTGAAATTAAACATATTAGAAACGTGCGCTTTCTCTTTTCTTTCTTTTCCATTTAACCAGACTGAGCCACAGCAACGCGTGGCCGGGTACAGCTAGTATATATACATACATACATACATACAGTACACCCCCAAAATTCTTGGGGGTTATGTTCCTAGAGCACCCGCGAATTGTGAAAAACCATGAATTTTGGATGTGGCTAAAAAAAATGCCTATTTTTATATTTTAAACCCTAAGTATGCCCCCAAAACACTTTAATTTAATTTCACACTCAGCTTAATACATTACCTAAAAAAAAGAATGTAAAGGTAAACCTGTATACTGTACTGCTATGTCTCCTGCAGTGCTAGAATGTAAAATACCGATGTTACCATTATATGTACTGTAGTTCATGCAAGCACGTTTTCATTGCCAGAAGCCTTAGAAGGTGCAGGGCGTTTCGACGGCATCTTGGGGCTTCCTTAAGCAGCCACATACTTGAGGGTTAATACATCCCATCCATCCATCCATCCATTTTCCAACCCGCTGAATCCGAATACAGGGTCACGGGGATCTGCTGGACACAGGGCACAAGGCAGGAACCAATCCTGGGCAGGGTGCCAACCCACCGCAGGACACACACAAACACACCCACACACCAAGCACACACTAGGGCCAATTTAGAATCACCAATCCACCTAACCTGCATGTCTTTGGACTGTGGGAGGAAACCGGAGTGCCCGGAGGAAACCCACGCAGACACGGGGAGAACATGCAAACTCCACGCAGGGAGGAACCGGGAAGTGAACCCGGGTCTCCTAACTGCGAGGCAGCAGCGCTACCACTGCGCCACCGTGCCGCCCGTTAATACATCCCTGGACACCAAATACTTTTTTGCTGCACTTTAAGTAAACATCACAATTCACAAAGAAAAAGTGAAATTTTAATAGAACACATTTTTTCCATGCAAAGAGCATCACAATTACTGCAACACTGATCATTTTACACACTGCTAATGAACTGTAAAAACTATTTAAAAAAACTATTAGAACAATATGTACAAATTGCAACTGACACCAAGGATAAAACTCAATGAATCACTGAGCAAACTGCGCTTGAACTGGCAGCACGCAAACACACAGGTAAATGCTGACACTGTCTCAATCCCAGAGACAGTAAGGCTGCAGTGTGTCACGCTTGGGTCACAGAATTGCACAGAACCACAGGAGATTGTAGAAACATGAACTTTATTCAAACACTTCAAACAAACAAACATGTCTCTTTCAGAAGTAAAACAAGCTCAATATGCAGTTAGTTATCGATTAAAGAATAGACAAACATCATAGGGGAGCACAACCCCCAACAGGAGCAGAGGATGGTTGGGGGAGGAGAGAGAAACAAAGCAATCAGCCAGAAAGCACAGGTGCTGTTCAGGCTTTTAAGTCAGCTCCTGCGTGCTTGCAAATGTCACTGGGAAATGACTATAGCTGGTTGTGGCGGTTTAAGGGTTAAGAGGAACAAAACAGAAAACACAAGAACACTCAGCTGGACATGCATCACAGTCAATCTGCAGCAAGGAGAAATGAATAACGCTGCAGCGGTCCAATGCCGCTAAGATTCACACCGTTGAGAAGACGGTGATTTATTTATTTTTATGGTGGAGATTCCAGGGACGCACCCAGCCTTGACCTGACCCGCACACACTCACAAACAGAGACAAAAACAAAGCAATCCGGTAATCAAACAGCAAATAAAGAATGTAATGAAAACAAATTAAATAAATGAAAACAACGATACCACCCCTGTTCCCCTTACAACAATTACACATTAAATACAACAAAGCACCAACAAAACACACACAGTAAATCATGAAAGCGGCAACGGATGAAGTGTAATGAGGAAAATAGATAGTCCAGAGATCCGCATGTTGAATGGGAATGTAAAGATAGTCCTACTGCTAGTTGCTGAAATGGTGAAAATGGGTTCAAGAGCACTTCTTTCTTTGCAGGATGGCCATGAATCCACTTACAGTCCTTATGTACACAGGCAGGCTTCAGACAATGCAGACACCAAACACGAAATGATCCAGGACAAAACGAATAAGTACAGGTAACCCAACAGAAGGCAGGCAGAGAGACAGGAACTTGAAACACAAATTACAATAATTTTTTTTTTGCTTTTGGTCACCGGCCCCCTTTGTAAAAGCCGCGCTAACACCCTTTGACCCCAATAGCCCCAGCACCCTCAGCAGAAGACCATTCAGAGCCACTGCAGGGACTGCTGGGAGTCACAGTTTCAAATTCATTGGCTACTTTCACCATCTCAAGCCGCGTTTACTCTACAGTTGCTTCCTGTTCTCTCTACAGTACAGTATTGCCATGAAAAAAGCCATAAAAATTGCGGAGGATATTTGTGGTTTCCGCTAATAATTATTAGATAGGTTCTAAGGAAAAATACGCAAATGACTGAGGCCGCAAACTCTGAACTGCGACTTGCGGGGGTCTACTGTGTATACAGTGGTGTGAAAAACTATTTGCCCCCTTCCTGATTTCTTATTCTTTTGCATGTTTGTCACACAAAATGTTTCTGATCATCAAACACATTTAACCATTAGTCAAATATAACACAATTAAACACAAAATGCAGTTTTTAAATGATGGTTTTTATTATTTAGGGAGAAAAAAAAATCCAAACCTACATGGCCCTGTGTGAAAAAGTAATTGCCCCCTGAACCTAATAACTGGTTGGGCCACCCTTAGCAGCAATAACTGCAATCAATCGTTTGCGATAACTTGCAATGAGTCTTTTACAGCGCTCTGGAGGAATTTTGGCCCACTCATCTTTGCAGAATTGTTGTAATTCAGCTTTATTTGAGGGTTTTCTAGCATGAACCGCCTTTTTAAGGTCATGCCATAGCATCTCAAATGGATTCAGGTCAGGACTTTGACTAGGCCACTCCAAAGTCTTCATTTTGTTTTGCTTCAGCCATTCAGAGGTGGATTTGCTGGTGTTTTTTGGGTCATTGTCCTGTTGCAGCACCCAAGATTGCTTCAGCTTGAGTTGACGAACAGATGGCCGGACATTCTTCTTCATGATTTTTTGGTAGACAGTAGAATTCATGGTTCCATCTATCACAGCAAGCTTTCCAGGTCCTGAAGCAGCAAAACAACCCCAGGCCATTACACTACCACCACCATATTTTACTGTTGGTATGATGTTCTTTTTCTGAAATGCTGTGTTCCTTTTACGCCAGATGTAACTAGACATTTGCCTTCCAAAAAGTTCAACTTTTGTCTCATCAGTCCACAAGGTATTTTCCCAAAAGTCTTGGCAATCATTGAGATGTTTCTTAGCAAAATTGAGACGAGCCCTAATGTTCGTTTTGCTTAACAGTGGTTTGCGTCTTGGAAATCTGCCATGCAGGCCATTTTGCCCAGTCTCTTTCTTATGGTGGAGTCGTGAACACTGACCTTAATTGAGGCAAGTGAGGCCTGCAGTTCTTTAGACGTTGTCCTGGGGTCTTTTGTGACCTCTCGGATGAGTCGTCTCTGCGCTCTTGGGGTAATTTTGGTTGGCCGGCCACTCCTGGGAGGGTTCACCACTGTTCCATGTTTTTGCCATTTGTGGATAATGGCTCTCACTGTGGTTCGCTGGAGTCCCAAAGCTTTAGAAATGGCTTTATAACCTTTACCAGACTGATAGATCTCAATTACTTCTATTCTCATTTGTTCCTGAATTTCTTTGGATCTTGGCATGATGTCTAGCTTTTGAGGTGCTTTTGGTCTACTTCTCTGTGTCAGGCAGCTCCTATTTAAGTGATTTCTTGATTGAAACAGGTGTGGCAGTAATCAGGCCTGGGGTGGCTACTGAAATTGAACTCAGGTGTGATACACCACAGTTAGGTTATTTTTTTAACAAGGGGCAATTACTTTTCACACAGGGCCATGTAGGTTTGGATTTTTTCTCCCTAAATAATAAAAACCATCATTTAAAAACTGCATTTTGTGTTTACTTGTGTTATATTTGACTAATGGTTAAATGTGTTTGATGATCAGAAACATTTTGTGTGACAAACATGCAAAAGAATAAGAAATCAGGAAGGGGCAAATAGTTTTTCACACCACTGTATATATATATATATATATATATATATATATATATATATATATATATATATGATTATTTTGGGTCACAAACAGGATTAAAAAAAAGTTCTAGTTTGAAAGAAGTGATCCATCTTTTCAGATGCCAACAATACAGACTAGTGATTGTAACAAGATTTGGGTTTTTTTTTGCATTTAAAATGATTATATCAACAAAGGGTTGCATCTCCTTTCATCTTCCATATGCTTTGAACAAATGGCTGTTGCAGGCTAATACTTTGTTTTTAGCCTATAATCATTTTCTAATAGTGTATTTATGGAATTTATTGTGCTTACAACTGACTAAACTTGTAGTTTAAGAAAATATGGAACAGCATATGTTTGGTGTGAATATAGCAAACACTTTGTAATATTCATATTTGTATCTTACAGAGGACTGATCTTTCCACACATACTTTATCCGTTACTTTTAAGGAAGCAAACAGTAAAATTAACAGATTGTATCTGAGAGAAAGCCAGGTATGTTTGGCATTGTCCGCAGTTCTCTAGTCCTTTACAGCAGATGCAAACAGAAAGGACTGCTTTGTGAACCGTAGGTCTATTTTCCCTCAGTTATAACCTTCTCCTCAGCTGCAATAGCTTGAAACTGTAGTTATACAAACTGTTAAAAACACTTAGTGAGATCGACTCAAGAAAATGCAAGTAATCCAGGAAGAAATATTCTGTGAAAAATATGACAGCACTTGGCAAATTCTAAATACAGAATAATTCTACACATTTATGAATTGACAAGCATTAATACTGTAAATTTAGGATAATACATTATAAGAGTCCTAGAATTAAAAAATGCTATTTTAATTTGTCAGGGAAGTAATAATCTGTACACAACCACAATATTTAAATAATGGAAGAAGATATATATGGAAGCTAACAAATGAAGAAGACATATTTAATTACAGGCACCAGCAGTGTCTGGCATATTTTAAAATAAGTGAGCTTTTCACATTAGCTTCAATTTATTCTTGCTCGCAAGCTTTTGAGGAACTATGAATTAGAAATATTAAATAACATGACATTGTGTATGTGTTTATAGGTATGCTTGGAGGAAGTTACATTAATTAGAAAACTGTTGTTCAGGATCAGTAGCCTTACACATCTCAATGCATTTAGTTTAAAATATCCCAATAGCGACAAAAATATTCTATGATTTCATTTGTAAGGTAAGAAGGCAATAAAAATGGGTAAGGCAAGCTGTGTCTGCAATAAAACAAATCAATATGCACAGTTGATGGTCTGTAATTTGTATTTTGACAGAGTCTGGTTCCTTTATGCAAATTTATTTTAATAAATGGGTAGCACAGTGGACTGATGCCTCACAGCTCTATGAGAAATGGTTCATATCTTAGTCCCCCTTAATGTCTGCATGGACCTTGCACATTCTTTCCATATCTGTCTTAGATTTTCTTCCAGTGGAAAGATTTTTCACCCACAATTTAAATATATGTACTTTAGGTGAATGAGCGACCCTAAATCATCCAGACATGAGTGTCCCCTTTGATTGACTGGTGTCACGTAAAGGGTTGGTTTTAGCAAGAGAAAGGGATAACTGAAACTTAACTGTACAGTGCTTGGTCAAGTCACAAGGAAGCTGCTGAAGTCAAAAAATAGTGACAGTGCAAGTGAAACCAAGTCATCTGATTCATTTGCAGACTTTGAAGGTGAACATCTTGATATTTATACATTTAAGATGGAAGATGACAGATAGATAGGGCTGGCTTTATATTTTTTGGTGCCCTAAAATTGTCATGGCCAAACCAGGGTGTCTTGAAGGCAGCTGCTTTACAAGTATTTTTTTTATTATTTTATTGGAGTAAAATAGAATTCCATGCAATCAAGTTGAACAGGTTCATATAGACAGTGAAGCATGGTCTGAAAGCATCGTAAGACAAAACTCTTTTCTTACACTTTGGAACCAATTCTTGCAATCTTATCAGAATTTTGAGCACACCACCACTAAAGCTTGACAACATCATACAACATTTGACTTTGTAAAGCCACCTGGAACAAAATAGGTGGTATATCATCATCAACAAAAACAAATTGAACATCGAGACAAGAAAGCAAACAATAAGAGTGTTTCATCCTAATGATGCTGTATTAGCTCAAGTTTTCAACTATTTTATTTGTTGGGAGTCAGATGGAACACAACAGTCCTACAATTGCATAATTTAAAGAGGCCATTTGTAGCACATGCTATAGAAGGAGAGCACTTGGTTTACAGTACATCACTATATTGAATTTATTAAAATAAAATATTCTTCAAGGAAGAAACCTGTCAGGATGTTTCCCTCTCTACTTGATACCTGTTCTGTCCTTAAGTAAAAAGAGTAAAAAAAAAAATATTAAAAAAAGTGGGCCTTCATTTTAATTATTGTATCAGGAAATAGAGCCAGGTTTTTAAAACCCATTTTTCACTTCTACATTACCTGGGAAGTTATGGAATCCAACAGATTTCTTACTCCTGTGCACCTAAACTCTGTCTCTTCTTGTGTTACCTCCAAAATCAGTCTCTATACAAGCTTTGTGATCATCACACACTTATAAAATGCAGGTTATGGAAATGCCTATGTGCCTCATAGATGCAGTGCAGTGTGGTAAATCCCATGCCTAATCCCAGTCTGTATGCATTTTGCATGTTCTCTTCATGTCTCTATAGGTTTTTCCGCCATTTGTCCTAAGGACGTATGTATGTGGTTAATTCCAAATTCTAAACTGAGTGTGAGTGGACTCTGCAGTGGGTTGATGCTTGTGCCTGATATTCCAAGGCCATTTCTCCAGTTTTAGCAGCATCTTGAATTGAATTAAGAATGTTGTTATTCTATCTTTACTTTATATATGTAGTTCAATCTCATTTGACGTCTAAACTGTTTCTGCAAACAAGAGTCAGTACATAGTGATTGCACTACTATTAATTTTCATGAAATTACCCTTCTAAGTTTAAAGTGGCTATTAATTCTAAAAATGGAATCTGCAGTATGTTATTTACACTGAGTATGATAATTAAGACCTCTGCATCCTTTTTGACATTTTAGACCCAGTAAAGATACATCAGTACACCCATTGTTCTTGTTTTAAGTCATTGTTTCAATGCATTAGCTCCATGGATGGACCAGATTCAATGCTGTGAAACATGTTGTAGAAGGATCTTTTTACTTCCAGTGGCACCACAAAACCATGACTGTAACAAACTAGCAACAGCAACAATATAACTAATACATTTATACTGAGCTTGTTTGATACTATTAGTGTCATGAGCATATCTGAAGATTGTTGTGGAGAAGAATTTCACCAGGAGATGATTTTTTAAACAGAAAACAAGGTTAAAAATTGAATAAAAAAAAACAAGAAAAGATCAAGGTTCAATATCACAAAGGGGCCTGTAAATAAATTAAAAGAAAATTCTACTCCTGGGGTTAATTCAAAATCAAAGCTATCCCTACAACATTCAGAAAGATTGGAGTATCCACTGAGGGTTACTGGCAAGTGGTTAGGTTTCTCTATTTATACATAGCATTCTGAGATGTCATTGCTATGATGAAGACAGTCGCGTAACCAAATTTAATATGACACTGCGGTTAACAAAATAAAAAAAGTTTTAAAAAGTTTTTTGATTTTCAAAACTAAACATGAAACTGACATCTAAATTCTGAATCTATGCATAAAAAGTCTATATTAAACAGAAATGCACATGTTAAAGAAAGACATATAACACAAACAAATCAACTATCGGGCTGTGCCATTAGATTCCCCAATTAAAGTTAACAGAATAGAACACAGCAATTAGCCGAGGTGCACTCAGTACTCTGGTTGTCATCTTCTCCAGATGTTGTCATACCTTATAGGAGTTTGGAGAGTGGAAGGCTAAGAAGAGCTGCAATTCAAAAGTCTCAGGGTTAAGGAAAACAGCAATTGCGGTGCTCCAGCACATCTAGGGTTCCACACTTGTGAGGCTGCAAATGTCAGGGTTTGGTAACACTTTTTTTATATTTTGAATTTAGTATCATTTTGCTACAATAAACCAGTCAATGTTTATTGAAGAGCTTTGTCACCCCATTTTATAGAAATCTCTGGATACAAGATAACCCTCTCATTATTTGATTGATATAGCACAATAATGAAAATGAAAGCATAATAAAAAAGCCATATAAAGCAGTAATAATAATAACCATCAATACTACATATATGGTATATATTGTATATTAAAGAATAATATCTCATAGGCAGTCAGTGTATATGAGTGCAAAGCTTATCACCTGCACAGAGATCTTCATGTCTTGCCTACACCATCCAAACTGATTTGTCCTATAATTATTAAATATTTCCACATACCCTACAGTAAAACTTAAAATTCTTAAAGGGAGATTTAGTCATTTCTGTTGGTTCCTCTCTGAATGATGACACTGATGGATCAGGAGTAATTTTTTCTTGTCTTTTACTTTTCTTAATCTTTTAAATCATAAACAAAACTTTTTTTTCCCGATGTTTGTCTTTTTATTATAGAGTGTTCACAAAGGTACTTTTGATATATATATATATTATAAGTTTATTAATATTCATCTGTTTTTATTTGCAGAAATATTTTTTGGAGTGAAAGACCCTAGAATGGAGATTGATAAAAAATTCCTGTACTATTTCCAACACCCATGGTCTCGCCTTGCTGTGGCATATTTGGTGACTTTCTTTAATTTTTTGATATTTGCTGAAGATCCTGTTTCACACAGCCAGACAGAAGCAAATGTGATTGTTGTGGGAAATTGCTTTTCATTTATTGCAAACAAGTACCCTGGAGGGGCTTGGAATTTTTTGAAAGTGTTGCTCTGGTTACTTGCTATCATAACGGGTCTCTTTGCGGGGAAATTCCTTTTCCATCAGCAACTGTTTGGTAAGTACAAAAGTCTTCAAAAACAGTTTTAATCAGTGTGTAATGAACTTCATTAAGTGGTCCAAAATGGAAAATATAATTTGCAACAGTTTGTTTCATTCTAATACCTCCATACTGATACAACTGTTTTTAATTGTTCTGCCTTTACTTCCATGTCCTGTTTCAAACAGATATTATGATATAATGCTAACACTTTTTGCCATTAACCCAAATGCCAGACTGATGAGGTTTATTCACTATGCTGATGGAAATTTGCTTTTTTAGTGAATATTGCATATCTATGGTAGATCATAGGTAGTAGTTATATTTGCTAATTCCCTTAGTAGTCCCTATTCAAAATACAGGCAGACTTTTTTCCAAGATCACAGTTTATTACATTAAATCTTATGTTCTGTTTTGTTTAGGTCCTAATTAACTCCATCTCTATTACAGCAACAATAAATTGTTTAAGTTCCCATGTGGTTTACACGGAAAATGTTCTCTGCATTTTCCAGTATCACTTCTATGTAATATGGATTACTATATGATATGAATAATATTCCCAACACATGTATAGGAAGTGTAATTTAAAAAAAAACAAAAACAAAAAGACAGAAACCTTGATTATGCCACCCTCCTCAATTTGTATGGAGCAAGAAGGGGAACCCCTACACCAGCACCTAATTAACCCAAGGTGTCCTATCCTCACAATATTATACAAATTGACCAAGAAAGATGGGTCTTCAGGGTTTTAATAAATATAAAAATAATTGCAATAAAACACCTTAAGTGACTACCTGCATGTACTTCGGCAAAAGTTAAAATGTAACATATTCCCCCAGAAATAAAACCTGAATACCCCCCACAAAATCAAGGTTTTGCAATTGGTACAGTATAGTATGTTTCAAGCAGAACTCAAGTCCCCAAATAACTATTATCAGTTGATGTTTACTTATCTTTAAGGTGTCTTCCATCCTTTCACTGCTGACCTCAAACTTTATAGGCTTGTCCTACCAGCACACAGGTTCCTTCTCTTCTTGGCTTGTCCTCGGCCTACTGTGCACCTACTCAACTTATTTTTTTGGCACTCAGACCTTGCACCTGCTCAGCCTGTCCACTCTTCATGCTGACTGCATACTCGCTCAGCTCATCTTTTAAGCATACTGGCTGCACACCCGCTCAGCTTAACTATATAGCATGCTGGCTCCTTTTCTGCCACCCTTTCCTCCAGCATGCAATCTTTTTCTCCACACCAGTTTCTTCTCCCTACCTCCTTTTCCTTATTCTCTTGTTCTACCTAGTTAAAAATCAGTTTCACCTGGCTGACAAAGCAACTGCCTTAATTAAGGAATGGACCCTTATAAAAACATTAAAATAACTTGTTCAAACAGCAAACTAATGAAAAAACACAGTGAAGGAACTAATAAAAACTCTTATTGCTTGAGCTAGAGTAATTATTTGTGGAGGCAAAGCTGAAATGTGAACAAGTATCCTCTCCCTGACAATATGGAAGTACTGAGAGGGTAATCTTTTGTGTAAATGCTCTCATAACACCAATTTAATTTCCAACACATTTAGTCCAATAAGGGACAACTCTGCGTAGAAGGCTATCTTAATAGCACTAGGTTTAAGGCAAATAATCAATTCCAATCAATTCTCTAAGGTTTTGCAGCCATTAGAGCTACAGTTACCTGAGTGAATTATGTAAGACTTCTGCTTTTTACAGTGCATTAAGTTGCCTTCAACTCCCCTATTTTTGAGCAGGTCTTATTGTGGTTATTTACTTAATTTACTTTACTTTTACTTATTTAAAAAAAGTATTCTTTTGTTTTGGGCATTCAGGTATTTTGACCTTTGCATACCTAATAGTTAATGTTGTAGTTACTCCTTTAGCTTATGCGTTAACCTTTGCATTGTTTTGATGCAAGTTTTTTCTAGTTTTAAACTTAATTATTTTTGGTTGTGACCTTTTAAACTATCTAAATGATTCAGCTTTCAGGATTCCATTTCAGCTAGTTAATCAAGGCAGTTCTTCGTCTCTTTTTTTTGTTCTGACTTCTAAGTTCTTTGTCCATCCTAAATAAATTTTTTTGCAACTAGTCTCTTTATTTTTGGCCAGTGTGTTTTGGTAATATTATTTCACTATTTTTCTTGTTTGTTGAATGAATTCACAAAAAATAAGATTATTTTATTTGGTGGTGTTGAGTTCTGAGTTTTTTTTATGGTTTTTGCCTTACCTTCAGATCTAATAATAATGATCGCCTTTCAATACACCAAAAACAGGTGAAACCATGTTGGCTAATATGTCGAAATGCAGCAATACTGTACAAATCCAAACACATTTACAAAAGGCTCTAGGAAACTGTGGATGTGCTGGTTACAGGTTAGCCTAGAAAACTTAGAAAAGATCTGAGCTGTTTGATTTTGATGACAAGATAACATTTGGCCACTGTTAAAAAGTTCACCATGTTTAACAAGAACATGCTATGGCAAGATACATTAAATGTCTTGTAGTCACATGGATATAACAAATTAAGTACATGATTAAATGAGTAATGTCTTGAATATGAAAGGGCAGTTCCAGCTATATGGGTCTCAATCAAAATACCAAAATAAACTTTAGAGGATAAAAAAATGTTGAAGATGCAGGAGGAGAGAGAGAGAAAAAAATAAACTGAGACATTGCCTCAGGCCTTCATATGAACAGAAGGTTTCAGGATAGTTAGCACCTTTTCTTAGTCTGAGTACTACCAGTGGTATTTCTGTATGTACTATGTTTTACCCAGTGTTACTTCACTTGGGTTGGAGATGACACGTATATTTCTTTTCCTTGTCTTCTTTGATAATTTTTTAGTTTTGGTCATTTGTGATCATTGTGTATTTCTGTTTAGTTGTCATTTAATAGATAGTGGTGAAGCAGCAGCCGCTCCATGGTCTTCATTACATGTGACGTCAAAGTGATAGGCCGAAAGTCATTCAGCTCACTAGGACCTGATACCTTTGGGACTGTTTAATATATAGTACCTTCAGAAAGTATTCAGACCTTTATTTTTTTCACATTTTGTTATGTTGCAGCCTTCTGCCAAAATCTTTTAATTTATTTTTTTTCTCTCACCAAACAACACTCACCACCTCATACTTACAAAGTGATTAAAGATAAAAAGTTGAAATATCATATTGACACTAGTATTAAGACTCTTTACTATGACAATTGAAATTTGGCTCAGGTGTATCCCACTGTATTAATCATTGTTGAGATGTTTCTCCACCTTGTTTGGAGTCCACCTCTGGTCAATTTAATTGATTCAACATGATTAGAAAAACACACATTTGTCTATAGAAAGTCACACAGTAGACAATATGTAAAATGAATAATAATCCAAAAAATCCAAGCCATGAGGTCTTAGGAATTACCTGCACAGCTTAGAGACAAGATTGTGTTGAGGCACAGACATGAGGAAGACTATAAAAATATTCTGCAGCTTTGAAGGTTCCCAAGAGAACAGCAGCTGCAATAAATCTTAAAATGGAATGAATTTGGAACAACCACAACTCTTCTTACATCTGTCTATCCAGCCAAATTGAGCAATCAAGTGAGAAAGGACTTGGTAAGAGAGGTGACCAAGAACCTGATGGCCACTGTTGCTGAGCTCCAGCGAAGATGTGTGGAGATGGAACAAACTTTCAGAAGGATAACCACCAATGCAACACAAAACTGATCTGGCCAGAGGACACATGAAAGCCCACTTGGAGTTTGCAAAAAGGCAACTAAGTGGCTGTCATACTATGAGACATAAGATGCCCTGGCCTGATGAAATCAAGATTGAGTTCTTTGGCCCCAATTCTACACTCACCTAAAGGATTATTAGGAACACCTGTTAAATTTCTCATTAATGCAATTATCTAATCAACCAATCACATGGCAGTTGCTTCAATGCATTTAGGTGTGTGGTCCTGGTCAAGGCAATCTCCTGAACTCCAAACTGAATGTCAGAATGGGAAAGAAAGGTGATTTAAGCAATTTTGAGCGTGGCATGGTTGTTGGTGCCAGACGGGCCGGTCTGAGTATTTCACAATTTGCTCAGTTACTGGGATTTTCACGCACAACCATTCCTAGGGTTTACAAAGAATGGTGTGAAAAGGGAAAAACATCCAGTATGCGGCAGTCCTGTGGGTGAAAATGCCTTGTTGATACTAGAGGTCAGAGGAGAATGGGCCGACTGATTCAAGCTGATAGAAGAGCAACTTTGACTGAAATAACCACTCGTTATAACCAAGGTATGCAGCAAAGCATTTGTGAAGCCACAACACGCACAACCTTTAGGCGGAAGGGCTACAACAGCAGAAGACCCCACCGGGTACCACTCATCTCCACTACAAATAGGAAAAAGAGGCTACAATTTGCACGAGCTCACCAAAATTGGACAGTTGAAGACTGGAAAATGTTGCCTGGTCTGATGAGTCTCGATTTCTGTTGAGACATTCAAATGGTAGAGTCAGAATTTGGCGTAAACAGAATGAGAACATGGATCCATCATGCCTTGTTACCACTGTGCAGGCTGGTGGTGGTGTTGTAATGGTGTGGGGGATGTTTTCTTGGCACACTTTAGGCCCCTTAGTGCCAATTGGGCATCGTTTAAATGCCACGGGCTACCTGAGCATTGGTTCTGTCCATGTCCATTCCTTCATGACCACCATGTACCCATCCTCTGATGGCTACTTCCAGCAGGATAATGCACCATGTCACAAAGCTCGAATCATTTCAAATTGGTTTCTTGAACATGACAATGAGTTCACTGTACTAAAATGGCCCCCACAGTCACCAGATCTCAACCCAATAGAGCATCTTTGGGATGTGGTGGAACGGGAGCTTCGTGCCCTGGATGTGCATCCCACAAATCTCCATCAACTGCAAGATGCTATATTATCAATATGGGCCAACATTTCTAAAGAATGCTTTCAGCACCTTGTTGAATCAATGCCACGTAGAATTAAGGCAGTTCTGAAGGCGAAAGGGGGTCAAACATCGTATTAGTATGGTGTTCCTAATAATCCTTTAGGTGAGTGTAAGTGTCACATCTGGTGGAAAACAGACATCGCTCATCATGTTGTGCAGTGCCAGTCCAATGGCAAGGACTGGGAGGTTATATAGACTTAAGGAATAGCTAAACAGAGCAAAGTACAGAGATATCCTTAATGAAAACATGCTCCAGAGTGCTCTGGACCTCAGACTGGGCAGAAGGTTTATTTTCAACAGGAGAATGTCTCTAAGGACAAAACAAAGACAACACAGGAGGGGTTTAGGAACCACTCAGTTAATGTCCTTGAGTTTCTCAATCAAAGTCCACACACTTCAACCCAATCTACCATCTGTCCCGAGACAACTTAAAATAGCTGTTCACTGACTGTCTCCATCCAACCTAATAGAGCATGAGAGGATCTGCCAAGACAAATGGTAGAAAATCCCAAATCCTTGTGTGCGGAGCTTGCTGTGTCATACCCGAAAAGACGCCATAATTGCTGCCAAAATGACTTCAAAGGTTTACTGAATAAAGGGTCTAAATGCGGTCAATGTGGTATTTCAGATTTATATTTTTAATAAATTTGCAAACATTTTTAAAATATTGTTTTAATGTTGTTATTATGTAGTATTTAGCATTACTTGATGAGGGAAAAAATGTATTTAAATGATTTGGCATATTGCTACAACATAACGAATATGTGTAAAAAAGTGAAGGAGCTTAAATACTTTCTGAAGGCCCTGTATTATTGTTTTTGTTATTTTTAGAATTATTTACAAATTCTGTTTTTTGTTAGGTTCTGTGTCTTTTTGTTCCCGTTTTCTTTTTTCAAGTTTTTGATGTTTTTTCCTTGTTTGACTATGATATCATTGTTGTATAAGTTTGACCTGACTGCATGCAGTGTTATTTTCTTCAAATAAAAAAAAAATTACATACTGTTTTTTTAAATGTTATTTAGTTGTTGGAAAAAAACAAAAGGAACATAATGATGTTAGTTATGTAATTTTTAATCTTTGACATGTGTATGGGCCCTATGTATCTTTTTTGGGAATGGTTTACTGGGAACACTTGTGAAGATTCTCTGCTCTTTCCAGTTCATCCTGCATAAAAAAGGCACAAATGACCCAGAAAAGGTTAAAAAAATAAAACAGACAACGTAAAATGTGCCATTCATTCCCTGACAAGATTAAGAACACAAAAGGCCTTAGTTACTGTTACTGTTTGTCTTATTTCTTAGCACAAAAAGGCTATTAAATGGTGTTTCTGACCTAGGACACCAACTGACTTTTTATGTTTTGCCTGCTCTTCATTTTAACCATCCAGCATTTAATGTCAATGCAAAACTCCAAGAGGAGTTTAAATGACTGAAAGTCACCCAACTTTAGTGGAAAATACAACAGTGTATTCAGTGTTAACAGTGTTAAAAGACAGACACAAACAGGTGTCAGTGAAAGAGGAAACAGACCTATAAAAGACTGTATCATATAAGGAACAAACTATGAATAGACAATGCTTCTGAGCAGTATATGTTAAGGGCGTTACTTATGCTAGTGACATTAGCAGTATTAAGGATTTTTTAAAATGTTTATCTTGCAATTAACACAGCATGTTATATACAATGTACATGTTCATATACTGTACAGTATATGTGTAGATGTGTAAATATGTTCTTTTTTTATATGTATGAATTATGTTAAGTTACACCACACTGCAGTCTTTGTACTGCCCAGGTGAGTGTAGCAGCTAATCTCCACCTGCACCCCAGGCTCCACAGTCTGCAGTATTTTTAACAAAATGACACACAAACTCCTTACTTTTCTCACAGTGAAGTCTACAATTAATGGGCGAGCATATCATTTATGCCCTAACTGCATAATCTTTTATGAATTGTAAGTTATTTTACAATGCAGCATAACTACAATAACTACAAAAGAAGTTGGAAAATGGCAAGCACACAAGCAGAGTTAGCAAAAGATTGACTTACAGTGAGTGCAAAATGAAGTGAAATGTCCCTAAAAAAAACCAAAGGCGAAGTAACCACAAGTGATGTTACAAGGGTGTAAGTGAGACACCTGAATCTATCAATAGTACTAGCAACAACTACACAGGCCTGTTAGGTAGCCATTTCATCATCTCACCACCACTCCTTGGAGATCTTAATTCATATAAAAATACTGAAACCCTCTTTCAGTAACAAACTCCAGAGACACTAGTCCTTTTTATCCTGCTCAACTGAAAGAAACCTAACACACTTACAATACCACAATGGAAAAGATGTACTGTTTTACTTATAATTAAACAAGATTAAGTTTATTTTACGAGCAAAAGCAATTTATGTTATTAATGTCTTTATTTGATTAAACATGCTTAACACTATAATTACCAGGCATTTATGTAAGTAACATATAAATGTTCATGTTTTGGGCACATGCACCGTCCTTTGTATGTAATAGCCAGATCGAATGTTATTTACCCATTTACCTTTATTTACTTACTTCCTACAGTCACAAGTAGAGTGCAGAGATTCCCATATACATATACAAAGTACAGCGATGGCAAAAGAGCATTTTTGATCCGATGTAGAACCATCGTCATGATTTGAGTTTACCTCTGTTATAGCATGTCTATATGAAAACAGCAGTGTCAAATGCTTGGGGGTGGAGTTGGGATCATGAACGCAGCTGAGAGAATAATTCTGAATAAAAAATAAAACAAACCTAACCTTTACAAGTATCATAAATTACACTGGCTGTTACAGACTGGAATCAAATGTATGTTTTTATTCTAAAATAGTAAGAATACGAACAGCTCACTTCTCAAAATGGACTCGTCCGGGATTAAACCCATGAAGCTTTAATTAGCAGACAACAGTTGATACCGTTGTACCACCGGAACTGTCGTAGCAAATGTGTGTCAATGTCGCACCCTAACGCCGTTTCTTTTTCTGCAGTTACAGTGGTGTGAAAAACTATTTGCCCCCTTCCTGATTTCTTATTCTTTTGCATGTTTGTCACACAAAATGTTTCTGATCATCAAACACATTTAACCATTAGTCAAATATAACACAAGTAAACACAAAATGCAGTTTTTAAATGATGGTTTTTATTATTTAGGGAGGAAAAAAAAATCCAAACCTACATGGCCCTGTGTGAAAAAGTAATTGCCCCTGAACCTAATAACTGGTTGGGCCACCCTTAGCAGCAATAACTGCAATCAAGCGTTTGCGATAACTTGCAATGAGTCTTTTACAGCGCTCTGGAGGAATTTTGGCCCACTCATCTTTGCAGAATTGTTGTAGTTCAGCTTTATTTGAGGGTTTTCTAGCATGAACCACCTTTTTAAGGTCATGCCATAACATCTCAATTGGATTCAGGTCAGGACTTTGACTAGGTCACTCCAAAGTCTTCATTTTGTTTTTCTTCAGCCATTCAGAGGTGGATTTGCTGGTGTGTTTTGGGTCATTGTCCTGTTGCAGCACCCAAGATCGCTTCAGCTTGAGATGACGAACAGATGGCCGGACATTCTCCTTCAGGATTTTTTGGTAGACAGTAGAATTCATGGTTCCATCTATCACAGCAAGCCTTCCAGGTCCTGAAGCAGCAAAACAACCCCAGACCATCACACTACCATCACCATATTTTACTGTTGGTATAATGTTCTTTTTCTGAAATGCTGTGTTCCTTTTACGCCAGATGTAACGGGACATTTGCCTTCCAAAAAGTTCAACTTTTGTCTTATCAGTCCACAAGGTATTTTCCCAAAAGTCTTGGCAATCATTGAGATGTTTCTTAGCAAAATTGAGACGAGTCCTAATGTTCTTTTTGCTTAACAGTGGTTTGCGTCTTGAAAATCTGCCATGCAGGCCGTTTTTGCCCAGTCTCTTTCTTATGGTGGAGTCGTGAACACTGACCTTAATTGAGGCAAGTAAGGCCTGCAGTTCTTTAGACGATGTCCTGGGGTCTTTTGTGACCTCTCGGATGAGTCGTCTCTGCGCTCTTGGGGTAATTTTGGTCGGCCGGCCACTCCTGGGAAGGTTCACCACTGTTCCATGTTTTTGCCATTTGTAGATAATGGCTCTCACTGTGGTTTGCTGGAGTCCCAAAGCTTTGGAAATGGCTTTATAACCTTTATCAGACTGATAGATCTCAATTACTTCTGTTCTCATTTGTTCCTGAATTTCTTTGGATCTTGGCATGATGTCTAGCTTTTGAGGTGCTTTTGGTCTACTTCTCTGTGTCAGGCAGCTCATATTTAAGTGATTTCTTGATTGAAACAGGTGTGGCAGTAATCAGGCCTGGGGGTGGCTACGGAAATTGAACTCAGGTGTGATACACCACAGTTAGGTTATTTTTTAACAAGGGGCAATTACTTTTTCACACAGGGCCATGTAGGTTTGGATTTTTTTCTCCCTAAATAATAAAAACCATCATTTAAAAACTGCATTTTGTGTTTACTTGTGTTATATTTGACTAATGGTTAAATGTGTTTGATGATTAGAAACATTTTGTGTGACAAACATGCAAAAGAATAAGAAATCAGGAAGGGGGCAAATAGTTTTTCACACCACTGTATATTTTTGAATGGAAGCACATTTGTTCTGTTATATTTGTACCTTTTGCTAAAGTGTTTCTTTGATATTTGGAATTCAGGCTTCACACATTATACACTTCATGTCTCCATTTTATCAATTATTACTAAAACATGAAAAACATTTCTGTTTTAATGATGTGTTTGCATACAGTAGATCATTGTAGACACGGAGCACACATGTAATGCAAGTGTTCCAAATAACGATATAGTATTTATAAAAGGTGTCATTTTGCTTGACTTCTCACTCTATACAACTCTAAGCAACTGACACGCCGGTAAACAGACTTGAGCTGAGAAAACTGTGCGGGGTGAGGGGATATGATAGCAGGCTGCTTGATGTTTGCTGCTTATCAACACATTTAAAGGACAAACGACGCTGACGGAGAGGTGCGAAGCGGTTTAAGGTCGGATGGATCAGCGAGTTTTTTCATATGCTCTGGTAATTCTAGTGTTAACCATTTGCTAACCTTTTGATATCTCAGCATCTTTTAGTGCCATCCATCAGTTTTCTGCATCTTATCTAGGTCTGGGTTACAGGGACAACAGTCTAAGCAAAAATGCCCTTGATGTCCCTTTTCCCCGCCACCCCCTTCAACTTCTCAGGCAGGATAGCATGGTGTTCCAAAAGGACAGGTAAGAGAAATAATCCCTCCAGCCTGTCCTGGGTCTGCCCTGAGGCCTCGTCCTAGTTATGCCGTATATAATTATACTAGATATGCTTCCCTAGGACATACATGAGTCATCTTAAGATGCCTGAACTACCTCCGCTGGCTCCCTTCAATGCAGAGGAGCAGCAGCTCTGCGTTGACCTCCTCCCAAAAGTCTACACTCCTCACCCTGTCTCTCAGGCTGAACCCAAGCACCATGTGTAGGATGCTAATTTCTGCCATTTGCATCTGTGATCTGGTTCTTCCAGTCACAACCCACAGCTTGTGACCAGAGGTGAGGGTAGGAATGTAGATCGACTGGTAAGTCAAGAATTTTGTTGTTTGGCTTAGCTCAATCTTTACCATGACTGCAGATACTACTCTGAAATGTCTGCCAATCTACCATTCCCTTCTTTCCTCACTCACCAGTAAGATCCTGTGATACTTTAGAATCCATTAGGCTTTGAAATTCTCAGAATTTCAGTTACAAGGTGGGAGCCCCGTCCTGTGGTGTGTTCTATTCAGAATGAAACACTTCCGGTGGCTGTGGATTTCATCTCAGCACTGAGGAGGAAATACAAAGTTAGCGCCAGTGCCCCCTCTCAACTCAGGTGGTAGTAAATACCTCGGATGAGCCCAGAGAGTGATCCACAAATACACATGCATGACAACAGTCTAAGAATAAATTAAGACAAAATCCTAGACATCTTTTGTAACTTTATAAATTAATCAACCTAACCACTATTTTATTACAAAAAGAGAACACATCTTTTTGAAAAAGAGGATGGCTTATCACTCTACAGTATATCTAGTCATATACTGTATCTGTTTATTATTTTTTGAAAACAATATCATTAGATCAACTCTGATTGCTTTATAAAATAAACAAAACAAAAAAGTCATAAACAGATTTACTCAAATCTATGTGTGTGTGAGTGTGTGTGTGTGTTTAATCCCCTTACAGATTCTTATGTTCTACATCTTCACTTAGGCTATGAGCCTTACTGGAATGCATTTTACATGTTAAAACGAGAATGCAGTCAGGAGTGGAATGGAACATGGGGTGGCCATGGTAGAAAGCGGGTGGGAATAGAAAAGAATTCTGTTAGGACCAATCCAGGAACAAGATGAAACTATGTCAGGAGCAGAATTGAAAAGACAGTGCCATTTAGAGTTTTACCTTGAATTTAATAGGTTAATTTAAAAAAAAACCAAAAAACTGATGAATGTTATTTTGGCTGATGACTCCTAATTGGCTGAGGTATGAGTGAGTTTGATTGTATACATGAATGTGACCTCCCTGTGAGTAATTGGTTCTTGCTATATACCCAGTACTTTTGGGTTAGGATGAAACTCATGCTAATTCAATCAGAAATCATTGAGTTACATGTCTTATAAATGAATTTTAAATTGTAACTGACAGTGCTGTATCCAGTTTGAAGCCATAATTTTTTTATATATATAATTAGGGGGCTTCACCCCCTGCTTGCTTCACTTACCAACCCTCCCAGCCTGTGCTACGCGCCAGCCACTTCACATCTCTGCTGCTTGCTTATGTGGATTTCACTTTCACCAAACAACAAATCTTTTAATTCTCGCGGTTACGCCTCTTCATTGGGAAGAAACACTACTTTTCCCTGATGGCAACACGAATTAGACAATATACAAGTCTCCAACCTAAAGTTTAAATCTGAACAGTATATTCAATCTCTTTTCGCTGTTCCGTTATTTCACAGAGTAATAATTTCTGTTTGTTTGTGTTAATGCGATCTTTACTATCATTTTTTTTTAGACTTTCGAGTTTTAGTACTTTCTTTATCTCTAACTTGCTCCGCATGTGTATCGTGCCATTGTTTTTGAATTCTTTATGACGTTCTACTTTGTCATCTACTCTTTATCTTTTAAATCTCTTGGCACAAAGTCTCATCTCGCGGGACGTGAAAGTATCTATCTGAAGAAGCCACGTCTCATCCCAGGATGTTTTTATTATAATAGAGAGACTTAAATTACTTTGATAGTAAAAGCAGTGCCAGCAATTATTGTGACTTAAAATGACAAAGTTATGGTAAAAACTCTAAAGAGAATGTTCTTGGATTTCTTACACCTCTTCTATTTCTTATATAATATTTACACCTTACAAAGTGAGAATATTACATTGAAAATGTTTGCTATTAGCTCTGAAAATTACACCTCATCTACCTGAACAAAACATATTGTCTGACTATTTTTTTACACTCAAAACACCTTGCCTCCATCTCCTCAACTCTCATGTGACTTCCCTTTTGTTTTCCCTCTGGTCATTTAGTGTAATTTAATGCCCTCCCTTGGGTAACATGACCTCAGTCACATATCATACGCTGGTCATCTTTCAGAGGAACTGTACAATACAGAAACACTTGAATTATATATGCTGCTGAATCAATTCCATAAATTTATTCTTATATATTACACATCCTTAACAAGCCAAGAGCTCTGATACACATTTGAAAAATCTGATATATTTAAAATAAAGCAAAAGGTAGCATGCAAGAAAATATAAAGCATTATTCAATCTAGACAGAAATATTCATATATGGATAAATACAATATACATATGAAATAATTACATTTTGACTTAATGTCAATGATAAGGACCTTACAAAGTAGAAGGGAATCAATCAGGGATAAAAACATTTGTTGAAATTGTCTATACCCACATCTTTGTGAAAATCAAAGTCAACCAGCTAGACTGTAATAGGTTTTGTTAGGGATTCCTTTAACATTCATTCAATACTTTGAACATCATAAATGACAATCTGCAGTAATGAGTAAATTATCCAGCAATTCTTCAGTACTGACATTAATGTTGTTGTGAGGGGAGGTCTAAGTGTGGAGTACAAAAACATATGTGACAGCTCATTTCTCAGAGTACATCGAATCACAAACTGCACAAGCATATGGCCATGTTTGCAGATGCAAAGTGATACAATTGGTCTCTACTACTGTCAGGCATGGACACTTGAGACAGCCGATCCCCCAAAAGATGCTGCATTTTATTATGCTACCTCATTTTAATTTTGGATATTTTTATGCTTAACTCTATGCAGGAACCCTTGTGAAACAGGGCTTGTGGTGAGTGAACACATTGGGGTTTACTTTGCCACAGTTTGGGGGAAATCATGTAAATGTTCAGGAACTTTGCCGAACATGGTGTGGTACATTGAAATCAACAGGGAAGAAGGAATTGAACGACTTCTGAGTGGATTATAATGGTGAAACGGTCTTTTAAGAGTCCCTAAACATTTGCCCACTTTGTTGGACCGATTCTTGTAGCCAAAAGTGTGATTGGAACAATTGCCACAAACAAAATGCAACAAATACCTTATTATATATATATATATATAGTCATATGAAAAAGTTTGGGAACCCCTTTCAGCCTGCATAATAATTTACTCTACTTTCAACAAAAAAGATAACAGTGGTATGTCTTTCATTTCCTAGGAACATCTGAGTACTGGGGTGTTATACGAACAAAGATTTTTAGTGAAGCAGTATTTAGTTGTATGAACTTAAATCAAATGTGAAAAACTGGCTAAGCAAAAATGTGGGTATCCTTGTAATTTAGCTGTTTTGAATGCATGTAACTGCTCAATACTGATTACTTGCAACACCAAATTGGTTGGATTAGTTCGTTAAGCCTTATGCTTCCCTTTGACTCTCCTTTGAAGAGTGACAGCATGGGATCCTTAAAGTAACTCTCAAAAGATCTGAAAACAAAGATTGCTCGGAAGTATATATATATATATATATATATATATATATATATATATACAGTACAGGCCAAAAGTTTGGACACACCTCCTCATTCAATGTGTTTTCTTTATTTTCATGACCATTTACATTGGTAGATTCTCACTGAAGGCATCAAAACTATGAGTGAACACATGTGGAGTTATGTACTTAACAAAAAAAGGTAAAATAACCGAAAACATGTTTTATATTCTAGTTTCTTCAAAATAGCCACTCTTTGCTCTGATTACTGCTTTGCACATTCTTGGCATTCTCTCGATGAGCTTCAACAGGTAGTCACCTGAAATGGTTTAAACTGTGCTCCATGACAAGACAGGGATGACAGTTCTTTCTCACAATTAAAAGAATGCAAATATATCTTCTCTTCAAAGGAATGCGTGTCAGGAGCAGAGAATGTCAGAGAGAGAGAGAGAGAGAGAGAAAAGCAAACAATTAAAAAAATCAATACGTGCTTTTGGGCTTTTGAGGAGTTTTAGTTAATTCGTAATGCATGCTCTGATTGGGTAGCTTCTAAGCCATCCACCAATAGCGTCCCTTGTATGAAATCAACTGGGCAAACAAACTGAGGAAGTATGTACCATAAATTAAAAGACCCATTGTCCGCAGAAATCCGCGAACCAGCGGAAAATCCGTGATATATATTTAGATCTGCTTACGTTTAAAATCCGCGATGGAGTGAAGCCGCGAAAGTCGAAGCACGATATAGCGAGGGATCACTGTATCTCTATAGGTACACTTTGGGGAGCATTTAAAGCATGTGTTTTGGGACTAATTTTTTCAAATGTAACTCATAAAAATAAATTGAAAACTAGATGTACATTACAATTGATACAAAATATTGAGAGTCCTCTAATAATATGCTATATAAAAGGGCTGTCACTACAAACAGAATTTAATATTGCAACTAGAAGGGGAAGTGGACTAGTTAATCTTTAAGTCGCATCACATATATTTTGAACACAGAGAAAAAAAGCTTAAACAGAACAGATAAACAGATGAAAAACACAGAAGGGATCAAATTCAGTGAACATAAAACAATAAGTTATATTTAAGAAATATTACAAGTCTTTATACACATAGGAGTTTAATGAGATAGAAGCCCATGTTGATACTGTACCTTTCTCGATAAATTAAAACTGCTCCAGCTTTAAACACTGCTTATAGAGGAACTGGACACACTACTGTGGCTCATCAAAATCCTTACAAGGAAGAAAAGCCATGGGTCCAGATGGCTATCCATCAAAATTTTAAAAAAGGAGGTCTGCAAAATTAGTCTGTTAATACTAGCTCCACTTGGTTGGGTTGCGTCTCCACTCCAGTGGTCCTTCCATTACATAGACCCAGCTGGGTAAGGAATCTTCCTCAGCCTCCGTTGGGAATGTCAGACCATTACTTATATCCTTTATTTCTTAACACAAATTTTTGCAAAATAAGAGATATCAGACTGTACACCTAAAAGAATATCTTTTCCTAGAACTGCTTAACATTAGTGGCCTTATTAGTAAATAAAATTATAAGTTGCTATGATGTGAAAAAGTTAAATTTGTAGCAGAAATTTTATTTTTGTAAGAAATATGTTAAAAGATACCTTCTGGGGGAAGATCTTACTTTAATTTGAGGATAGACAATGGTCTCTTTACATTGACTGCAATTTTTGTTTGTAGGTAACTTAGTGCACTAGATATGTGATAAAAAAGAAAATCTAATAGACCCTCAATGCCCTTTTATCAACTGTGAGTATTTACTTTTCATGAAAATATTTCACTAAAATATTTTAATATTATAGATATAACTACTAAATTAAACTTTAAGTCCATCGCATTTTGATTAGTATGGAGAGGGAGCAGAGAAATATTGGCCAGAAGTAAACAATTGGATCAAAGTGTAACATACGGTGTATCTGGGGCAACATGAGCAAAGTAAGTGCAACATACTCATTTTAAAAGAATTACATTTTAGAGTAGTTTAATGAGTTGATGTTCAAATCCTGCTGATCACAACATGGTACTGAACTTTTTTACAACCTTTACAGAACCTCTACACAATAGACAGAACAAACTCATAAAATGGCCAAAATTTAAATGTTTATTTTTGCTAAGGCTTAAAAGTTAAGTTTGTGTTTTTTTCAAACACTTGGTATATATGCATTTGCCATGTGAAACTGTGTACCAAACTCCAGCACTTTCTATAAATTTAAAAAATATCTTGTCTTCTCTGGCACTTTACATTGGAAGCAATGGGGCACAAAGCACCACTGGAAAATAAAAGCCTAAAACTTACCAAATGTATTCTTTTTGATAAAAAAGCATGCCTTCTGAATTTATGATGCATGTTTGTGTCAACAAAAAGGGTATGGAAATAATCGTTTTATCACATATTCCTGGTATAGTTGTCTTGTGGTAAGGATGCATCTACTATTTGCTTGTGTGAGTTATAACATACAGTAAATGTGGAAATAAAAATAAATGAATAAAACAACCACATGGCACAAACAGTTTACTGTGATTTTGCCTTTTGAGAAGAAGCCACGTCCCAAGGGGGTAAAGGGTTATTGTGAGACTCTACAAGTGCTGAGGTAGTGCCATCAGCTGGTTTTCTTTTAACACAGATGAATCCCATAATACTGGTGTTTTGTTGCTCAAAATTGATATGTACAAGCTGTTTATATGGATTAGTACTTCACAACTGTCTTGGCTTGACAAAATTGATGTATCTGATAAGTTTAAAGGCTTTTGTTTTCCAACTTTACCTGTGCCTCTTTATTTTTAATGTAAAACGCCAGTGAGGGGAACATATTTTTTTTAATTTATTGTAATAATAATAAAGACACTGTGTGGCAAATGCATTTATACCAAAATAAAGAAAAATACATATCACACCAAAAATGCAGCAAATACATATATACCAAAATACTGCAAAAATACCAAACTTATCCTTTAAAGAATCTCCTGTATTGGATTGTTTTATTCAAATTAAATTGAGCACCCACTACTTTACAGTACTTGGATAACACCACATAAGAAAACGGCCTGACTCCAAATCAAGTCCACCTATTTTTAATTTTTTTCACTGCTTTCATGCTTTGCACACAGGCAACTTGGGTTGGAATAGTTTAATAGGGGCTTAGTTTAGAGTAGATAAATGCATACAAGTATTTGAAAGTTCTTCATAAATGCTTTTTTTTTTTTAAAAGACAAAGTGCAGGATATAGTTTTCAAAATTATGACGTCAAAAAGTGGTAAAATAATATTTGAAAAATTGTTATTTTCTGATTTACGCATGGATTAAAGCTTTAAACATATCGGCCATCCCAAATTCAAAAGCTGGTTTATCAATAAAATAGAAATAGGCTGAAAAATCACAGTGAAAGGGAAATCCCACAAAGATCAATGGGGTCACTTGTGAATAACTGGCATTATAATCTTCTCTTTGAAAAGATGCAAGCTTATAAAGGTTATCAAGCCTGAAGCTCATCAAACAAAGTCAACATATATGCTACACTGAGTGATTCAGTGCAAACAAACCTGATGAACATGAATGAGAAAAGCAAAACTGGGAGTTGCAAGATGTGAAACCACAGCTTGACCAAAGTAGTGTTACTAATTATCATGCTCTTATTTCTGCAACCCATCTTACGTTTAATTGCTGTAAATTTTGATCTTAAATTTCCTTTTCAAGGTACATTAGAATAACATTTTAATGGATAACTGGGTGTCTGTAATGGTTGCTTACTTGCCTTATTTTTTCTTTTTCCCCGGCACAGTAAAGTATAGGCAGAAGAGGTTACCACAGCTTTGGATTTGTCATTTGCTATAACCAGTCTGTTAATCAGTAGGTATTAATTTATTCCAATTTAGTTTAACTTTATTCATATATTTCTGGAAGTGTGGTCTATGGCTCCCTAAAATATAATTGCAGATATTAATAGTTTTCACAATGTTAAATTTGTGGGAGGTATTTATTATTTAAATTTTGAGATCATCTGTTGATAGCATTGTCATTAATAAAAAGAAGTAATTTTAAAAGAATCTTGTGGTGCCCGGCACACTAATTGAAGAGGCCCAAAATTATATAATTTTTGATTGGGTTCATATGATATAACATAAAGACCTTGATATGTGCAATTTATAAGAAATAAAACATTTTCATTTTCAATTTTGAAGATTTGTTATGTGTAAGTTAACGCCTCATAATCTGTACTAGCTGCAGCTTGACAGTGGAGAAGCCATGCTGCTTTTATAGTTGAGCCCTAAGGAATGTCATGCGATACCTGCAGCCAGTAGTGAAGCATGTGTGTCCCTCATTTGGCTCACTAACCATAAAATGTTCTTCTACTGGTAGATTGTGTTTGCAAACCAGCACTGACTTAATTGCAATTTGCCATCTGGGTTAAAAAAAATTACAGGCAATTTGGTGCATTCACATGGCATTTTAATTTTTCACATTTTCACTTGTGACATCTTTCCTTCCCACATTATTTTGTATACAGTAGATTCTGGTGGGTATGTATTCATAGGTAAAATTTGGAAAGGGGATGAGTGGGAAGGATGTTCAGCACATCCCTTTGTCTTTATGATTTTTGCAATAGTTTGAAAAATTATACATTGATAAACTGATTTGTAGAGCCATGTAAAACAAGTATATGAAGTCTTCACTTTGAAAAGATTCTCTATTTGTGGAATTAGAAAAGGCTGATTTTTTTAAGACTTCATTGATCTTTCTTGAACTGTTTTACAAATAGATTAAGCAAAACTGAATGTGACACTATGGTAGATGCAGCCCAATTCAGTGAAACAGGTTTAGCAATATGTTCCATTTACCAATTACTATGAAATTAAAAAAAAATTAAGTGATCTCTCCTATTACAGATTTGCACAGGAAGGCTGCCCAGAAATCAATTTGTACTACAGAAAGTCAAGAGGTATTTACTTAAAGAAAAGAAAATGAAATGTTTACTACAGCGCCAATTTTGCTTGACCCAGAGGGTTTTAACCTTTTAAGCTGGAAGTAGACCTACAGTAGTGCCTTTTTAGTTTTTGTGTATACAGTATGCTATATTGATACTGTAACAGAAGACTGACTGGAAACACTGCCATAGTTCCTTCACTGGAGTGAATAATCTGTTGTATTAAGCCTACGATGGAAGAATGAAAATAAATTCTACCTGAACTGTTCTTTCTGCATGACAGTGCATTAGATAAATCAGCTTGGGAAACTGATGGAAGACTGCATTGTTATTTGGTTTATTTGATTTATATTTGTGCAATAATATAAAAAAACACATACTGTATATCCATATACTGTAAACATCCACGTGCAGCTGTATGTTCCAAAGTTTAAGAGCTGGCTTTGACCTTGTGCCCAATTCTGCAAAGATAGATTCCAACCACCTATGTTCTTGAACTAGAGTTTTGCATGGAACTTATTTTTTAATCTTCCACCAGTCCACTCCTGCAGTGCTCCATCCCATTCCTGCCTGCTTCTGCACGTACTTGACCTTGTTTTTCTCACACCCTAAAGGTTTTGTACTGCTCCCACCTACCGAAACACCTTGCTTTCATTAAGGAAAAAATATATGTATGGTTGATAAGCTTGTTGATTGTGTACAAGGGTGTGGCAACAGAGACTGAAGCCTTTCCCCCTTTCCCCTCTTTGGCCCATGTGTCCTTTTCACTCCTCTTCTCCTTTTATATCTTACATATTTTCCTGTCCTCTGAGTTTTGCTCTGTCACACCCACCACCTTCATGTTCTCACTCACCACATCCATAAATTTTCTCTTAGGCCGTCCTCCTTTCCTAATGTCTGGCAGCTCTATCCTTAGCATGCTTCTTCCAATATTTCCAGCATCTCTTCTTTGCACATTTCCAAAACAATCACATCTCTCTAGCTTTGTCTCCAAGCCATCCAACCTGAGCTGACTTCCTAATGTACTCATTTCTAATCCTGCCTGCCCTCGTCGCACCAATGCAAATTATTTGATGACATCCATTAACATGGTGTTTTTTAAATGTGAAATTATGTTATTTGTTATTCATTGAAAATGATGTTATTATTTTAATTTTTCACTTGTTTACTCTATAATTTGCACCACATTTGTTTTCCTATTTGTACAGTGCATTGGGACCATGCTGCATTATAATGTAGTTGAAATAAAGACGATTGATTGCATCACCTATAATATATCTTTGCCCGATGAAGCTGCTTACAGCACCCAGCATGTTTACAGCATGGAATCATGAACAGTCATACATAGCAATCACACCATGCCAAACCAAAGATTTGGGCTAAAATGAAAATGAATCCTGGGTTCCATTTCAAGGTGAAACTAAATTGCTATTTTCAGTTTTCCACAGTCTTGAGTGGGATTAAGTGGGTTTGAGAATGTATGTAGGAATGTATGATACTTTAGAAATAGATTTCTGTTTCTGTATTGACTGCAACACCTTGTCTTTCTAATTTACTTTAGAAAAGAAAAGCATATGAGTGGGTAGTCTTGGAGTATCTCATCAAGTAATACATTTGCAGAATATCTCCATTTATCTTTGCAAAATAACAAAATTCCAAAATTCTAAGTGCTTGGGACAAGTTTACTGTAGTACAAAAGAGGGGAAATAAAAGAACCTCCTAAAAGGGAAAATGTTAACATGTCAATCCAGTAAGCTTTACATGTTGTGGACTATGGCCGGCAGCTTATCCCGGCCAATACCCCCAAGCCGCCAGGTAGAGTCCTCCCTGTAACGTGGAGATGCCCCGGGTTCCAGCAGAGCATCATGGACCTTGGAGTTTCCCTTCACAGCCCTGCTGGATACCATGGGGACCGCCAGGGGATGCTGCAGGGAGGCACAGGGACTTCTATTTGCCTTATAACCTGGAAGTCCTTCCCAGTCGAGGGGACAGCAGCAATGTTGTACTTCTGGGTTAAAGAAAAGGAGTTTTCACCTGACCCGGAAGTGTTAAGAGTCACGTGGACTGAGGGACAGAAACACTTCCGTGTTGAGAAGTATAAAGGGACTATGGGTAACCCAGCAGCCCGAGCCGGAGTTGGGAGGAAGTGCGACAGTGCTGTGCTACTGGGAGGAGTGGAGGATTGATTGTTTATTGTATTGTTTATTGGAATAGTGTGGAATAGTGGTGCTTGTGCACAGTATTATAATAAAAGTTAAAAATATTGGACTTATACCAGGTGTCTGACGTGTCATCGGAGGGTTCAAGAGGCACCTATATAGCGCCTTTATTACAATGTTATGATATTAAGTCTTGACTGGAAGCAATTCACTGTATGGTGATTGTTTGCGAAACTACAAGAACCATTAAAAAGAACACTTAAAAATACAAGAGGAGGTTATATTGCCATATAGCACTTGAATTGCTATGGTTTCACATTACATAGTAAATGAAGAACTTCATGCACGCCATATTGCAATAAGTTCATGCTGTGACCACCACTAGTCACTCCTTTTTGGGACCGCTATCTGCACCTGTTTGATTCACAAGATTTCTAATAAACTCACATCTCAGGTCTGTTATGAGTTTATTAGATTCATTTTATTTATTGATGTTATTAACACTTTGTAGAGCAATTAATTGCCTTACAGCATTGTCACAAATGGAATGCTATTAAAATATATTGGACAACTAGATGTTTTAATTGATCGTGTGCTTAAAGCATTAATGCCAAAAAGACAATAATGCTCACATTTTAAGTATTTTCCTCCTACAAAAGCCTTTTGTAATAAGAACTATTAGTTGATTAGTTTGGTTAAGATCCATTCCTTTTACAGTTCATGCAGTACATTTTGGATAAGAATAAACATCTATTAACATAAAGTGCATATACAGTAAACTAATGAAACTCTCCACATGCTTTGTACCATTTTCAAAGGTTTATATTAACAAATATAACATTAGAAAATTGGAACAAGATGTAATACAAGAGAAAGTGAGCTAACAAAAGACATGACAGGATACATTATCTCATGGGTCATTGGAAATAAGTCTTGTTACATGAAGATAAGAATTGGCCTTGTCAGTAGCAGGAGAAATAAGTAGAATTCCAAACTTAAAATTGTAATGCAGAAAAATCTTAGAAAAAGATCATCATATTAATGAATACAAATAAAGTGAGGATAAAATAGTAGCAGCAGGGTTTTTGTACAGCTGAACCAGAAGACTTTTTCAGTTTAACCTGTAACCCAGTCTTCAGTCTGAATTGTAATACTGAAATCAATGGAACATGCCTGGTATTGCATGCTGGTCTGGTGTTTCAAGTAACAATTTTGCTGTATTCAGTACAAGTGACAATACTACCAATACTCCTCTGTTGCTAAAGGCTTGATCTTCTATAGTAGATCTATCTATTGTCTGAACTGTAAAAGTTGCTTTTTTTAGTCTTAATGATAGTACTGAGTATAAACATTGATAAGTTTGATTGAATAAAGGGGCCGTAGTTATTGACAACTTTGACAGAATTTTTGTTTATTGACAAGAGAATTTTTAAATGTGCTCAAAACACAAATGGAATCTAATGTAGAGACTAAACATTTTTGTTTACACTTCCTACTTGTATTAATGACTCTTGCAGCAGCATTTAGAGTTAATGGCAGGCTTGGAAATATAATTATTTGTACATCTTGTGAATAAAGAATTGTAGTAGTGAATCTCACCTGAAATAAATTCATAATTACCTTATATCTTTAGCAGGATTTGCAGTAATGTCAGCTGTGAATGAGAGATCATGAAGTAAACAGAGTCTTTTTATTGTCTGCTAATTTCCTGTCACTAACGCAACTTCTTTGTTTTGTCCAAATGATGTTCCTAGATTAGCTGTGTACACAACATACATCATCAGATAGTGTACTCATCGATTATTTAAACTTATCAAATGAGCATGAGCATCACTTTTAATAAAAAGGTTGCAGAGACCATACTGTAGATCATTGTCTTTTTAATGAGTGAGACATGGTGTCCTCAGTAATTCCCTTTCTGCCATCTTCTGAACAAAAGTGACTCATGTTATAGAATTGTACTCTATTATATTTCACCTTGGCTTTCCCTTTTTCCCCCCATATTCTTCTGTACTTTTCTTATCATATATGCAAAGGACATTCCACAAAAAGTGCATAACACTGTGTTCCTTGGTATTGCGAACCTGCAATGGCACTGACAAGTTGTACCAGCCTGGAGATGAGCCAACAACATAACAAGCTGGCATTCAATCGTACAAATAATCATCTTCAGAGCTTCTTGCTGCAGAGCTTACTGTATAAAAATGGCAGTTGTGTAAGAATTATAACTTGTGCAGCAACAGCAAGTGACCGTTTTAAGGATAGCAAGCTACCTAAAAGAGTCATGTAAAGAATGAGAAATCATAGGCACTCAGTGCTGGCAAGCATTGATGCAGCATGGTGCTACAAAAAGAAAATAATCAGCAAAAGAGCCAAAGAAAGAAAAACAACCCATCAATTTCCTAGAAAAGATTCCACATGAAACTAAACAGGGGCGCAGTGTTCTTTGGAAATGCCGTATGGCTAAAGACAACCCATGCTGAAATAAAAAGGAACACTGTTCAACAAAAGCTGTAATCTAGTAAAACAAAGAATGTGATGCGCAGATTAGACAAGGAAAAAACTACCTGTTATCTTCCCTTCAGTCATAGAAGACTCCCGCTTGCCTGATGGGAATGTAGTGTTTCTTTTGACACTGCCTCGATGTGGCAAATATGATAAAAATATAGGTAGGGAAAATGTTTTTGTACTATATATATATATATATATATATATATATACATATATATATATATATATTAAAATTAGAATCCCTGAAGCCTATAAAAAAACTTGTTATCCCGGGCCACCTTAAATTCCTTTGCACCTTTCCATTAGCGTCTTTTGTTTTGTAAATGTGGCTATCAGCAGAAGCAGCAAGCAGACTGCTATCCCATCCCCTCACTGTCTCAGTCACCCTGGGCAAAATGTTCTCCCAGCTCAAGTATTGTTTATCTGGATGTGAGGAGCCTGGAATTGTATAGAGTAAATAATATATTGTTATTTGGTGTTCCGCGTCTACAATGATCTATGTAAGTGTAGGATGACAGGAAATGTGAGAAATATTTGGACTTCAGTCTTCACACATTATACAGTTCATGTCAAAACTTTGTCATTAGCTTTTTGTTTTAGCTATGTGTTCAACATTTCTTGTATTTCTTGCATTTTCTGTCATCCTATATTTACACAGATCGTTGTAGCCACGGAACATACATGAAATGCATGTGTTCCAAATAACATTATATTTTTTGCCCTCTACAACTTCCAGGCACCTCACACCCAAATAAACAAGACTTGTGCTGGAGAAACTTTTTCCCCGAGTTGAGCTGAGGCGGAGGGGGGCTAGGGGTATGGGATAGCAGGCTGCTTGCTGCTTGTGCTGACTGACACATTTGCAAAACAAAAGACACTAATGGAGGCATGTGAAGGAATTTAAGGTGGCCCAGGGTAACGTGTTTTTTCATAGACTTCAGGGATTCTAGTATTAAACACCATTCTTTCTGGCTCAGTGGTGTGAATTGAACTGGTTAACAGCATATTTTTGCATTTCTTTTGGCAAAATGAAACAAATTAAACTTTGCATGTACTGCTGGCTCATCACTAATATTAGGCTACAAGTAGCCAAAGCAGTGTTGGGTCCTCTGTTTCGTGGTCAATGCTAGAGACTGAAAAAGAATAACTGTATTGAAAACAGGCTACCATAATGAGCAAAATCATGGGTGGATCCCCAAAATTCAGTATTTTTCAAGTCAAAGTTATTTATTCACAATTATTGTATCTATCAATTTGTTACATTAAACTGCATTTTGGAGTAAAGCATATTTTAACTTTTGTTAAAAATAACTAGCATCCTGTTGTGTTTTATAATACAGCTAATGGATTTCATAGTCCCAATGTGAAAAAAATGTCTCATAACTTATATATCCATTTGGATGTAAGAAAGGTTTGAGTTTAAGAAAATGTGCCTTATATGTTACTGTGACTTGTTTGTCCCAACAAAGTAAACTGGAAATATTAAATTTCAACATACTGTAAGTTCTCGGTACTGTTTTCAGGTCTGCTTGTAGCAGGTGTTGTGGGTGGAGTTTTGACAGCCCTCCATAACTCTGCTCTATCCCTCCCTCCATATGCCAAGCTGTATTCTGCAATATTTTTTCCTCACTTATGTTCTACCATGGCTTGTAACAACAGACAGATGCACATTCATATCATATTATTTTTTCCTAAACAGCACCTCATTTTCACCTGTTGAATTCGGTGTTGTTATTTTAAAGAGCAAGAGTCATGCAGCATGGTGAGGAGTGCACATAGAACTTTCATTGTACTTTACAACTACAACAACAACTTTTATTTATGTAGCACATTTTCATACAGATGGTGTAGCTCAAAGTGCTTACATGATGAAGAAAGAAAAGTTTATATGAAACAAAAATAAGATTAGGCAATGCTAAGTAACAAAGAAAAAAGTATGGTTAGATGGCTGGGAGGACAGAAAAAACAAAGAAAAAATTCTAGATGGGCCAGAGAGAAAAACTAAATCTGTAGGGGTTCCAATGCCAAGAGACCACCCAGCCCACACTGGGCATTCTACCTAACATGCATGATCTAAATCAGTCCTTATTGCTTTCAGGCTTCACATGAAAGAATTTGATGATGATGGTCATGTGAACATATGGGGTACTGCCTTCGATCCATCAATGTAGAGACTGCATGTTGCCTTGATCAGATGGTGGTGGCACAGAACGCCACCACAGAAAACCAGAAAAAGAAAAGCAGAGAATAATACGGATTGTGGAGCCATGATGAAAATGATAATTCAATGCTCATATATCTTAACAGAAATACACTAAAATGTAGCTATGAGAGAGTCATGTTAAAATAATGTGCTTTTAGCAGTTTTTTAAAAATGCTCCACCGTATTAGCCTGGTGAATTTCTATTGGCAAACTATTCCAGATTTTAAGTGCATAATAGTAGAAGGCTGCCTTACCACTTCTTTTAAGTTTAGCTCTTGGAATTATAAGCAGACACTCATTTGAAGATCTAAGGTTACGACTTGGAGTGTAAGGTGACAGGCATTCCAAAATATAGTACAGAACGAGATTTTTTAAACCATTAGCAGTATTTTAAAGTCAATTCTGAATGGAATAGGTAACCAATGTAATGACATCAGAACTGGAGAGATGTGCTCATATTTTCTTTTGCTAATTAAGATTTTGGCAACTGCATTCTGCATTAGTCATAACTTATTGATATCTTTCTTGAGTAGTACTGAAAGGAGTGAATTACAGTAATCTAGTCAGCTAAAAACAATAGTGTGAACTAACTTTTCAGCTTCTTGCAAAGTTAAAAGGAATCTAACTTTTGTTATATTCCTTAAGTAAAGAAATGCTGTCCCGGTTATCTGATTAATATGTGATATAAAATTTAGGTCAGAGTCGATAATTACCCCTAAATTGTTTACCTCTGTCTTGACTTTTAGGCCTAATGGATCATTTTATATCTAGTACACTCACTATATCTATTTTTTCCAGTAACTAAGATTTCTGTTGTCTCCTTATTTAGATTCAGAAAGTTACTACTCGTCTATTCAGAAACACAAGTAAAATTTTGGGTCAGTGAACCAAGAGAGTCTGGGTCATTAGGCACTATTGATAAATCCAGTTGTGTGGCGTCAGCACAGCTATGGTAGCTCATATTATGCCTTGAGATAATCTGACCTAATGGGAGCATATACAGGTGCTGGTCATAAAATTAGAATATCATGGCAAAGTTTATTTATTTCAGTAATTCCATTCAAAAAGTGAAACTTGTATATTAGATCAATTCATTACACACAGACTGATGTATTTCAAATGTTTACTTCTTTTAATTTTGATGATTATAATTATGACAACTAATGAAAGTCCCAAATTCAGTATCTCGGAAAATTAGAATATCAATTAAGACCAATGCAAAAAAAGGATTTTTAGAAATGTTGGCCAACTGAAAGGTATGAACATGAAAAGTATGAGCATGTACAGCACTCAATATTTAGTTGGGGCTCTTTTGGCCTGGATTACTGCAGCAATGCAGCGTGGCATGGAGTCGATCAGTCTGTGGCACTGCTCAGGTGTTATGAGAGCCCATGTTGCTCTGATAGTGGCCTTCAGCTCTTCTGAATTGTTGGGTCTGCCGTATTGCATCTTCCTCTTCACAATACCCCATAGATTTTCTATGGAATTAAGGTCAGGCGATTTTGCTGGCCAATCAAGAACAGGGATACCATGGTCCTTTAACCAGGTACTGGTAGCTTTGGCACTGTGTGCAGGTGCCAGGTCCTGTTGGAAAATGAAATCTGCATCTCCATAAAGTTCGTCAGCAGCAGGAAGCATGAAGTGCTCTAAAACTTCTGGTAGACGGCTGCGTTGACCTTGGACCTCAGAAAACACAATGGACCAACACCAGCAGATGACATGGCACCCCAAACCATCACTGACTGTGGAAACTTAAAAACTGGACCTCAAGCAATGTGGATTCTGTGCCTCTCCTCTCTTCCTCCAGACTCTGGGACCTTGATTTCCAAAGGAAATGCAAAATTTACTTTCATCAGAGAACATAACTTTGGACCACTCAGCAGCAGTCCAGTCCTTTTTGTCTTTAGCCCAGGCGAAAGGCTTCTGATGCTGTCTCTTGTTTAAGAGTGGCTTGACACAAGGAATGCGACAGCTGAAACCCACGTCTTGCATACGTCTGTGCGTGGTGGTTCTTGAAGCACTGACTCCAGCTGCAGTCCACTCTTTGTGAATCTTCCCCACAGTTTTGAATGGGTTTTGTTTCACAATCCTCTCCAGGGTTTGGTTATTCCTATTGCTTGTACACTTTTTTCTACTACATCTTGTCCTTCCCTTCGTCTCTCTATTAATGTGCTTGGACACAGAGCTCTGTGAACAGCCAGCCTCTTTAGCAATGACCTTTTGTGTCTTGCCCTCCTTGTGCAAGGTGTCAATGGTCATCTTTTGGTCATCTTTTGGACAACTGTCAAGTCAGCAGTCTTCCCCATGATTGTGTAGCCTACAGAACTAGACCGAGAGACCATTTAAAGGCTTTTGCAGGTGTTTTGAATTAATTAGCGGATTAGAGTGTGGCACCAGGTGTCTTCAATATTGAACCTTTTCACAATATTCTAATTTTCCGAGATACTGAATTTGTGACTTTCATTAGTTGTCAATTATAATCATCAAAATTAAAAGAAATAAACTACATCAGTCTGTGTGTAATGAATGAATCTAATATACAAGTTTCACTTTTTGCATGAAATTACTGAAATAAATCAACTTTGTCATGATATTCTAATTTTATGACCAGCACCTGTAGATCAAAAAGAGTAGTGGACCCAGGATAGATCCTTGTTGAACACCATATAGAATATCATGTGTCCTCGAAGTATAATTACCATAGCTAACAAAGAATTTTCTGCCTGTTAAGTAAGACTCAAACCAATTTAATACATTGCCAGAGAGGCCCACCCGCTGACTAAGGTGATTTATAAGAATATTATGATCAATGGTATCAGATGCTGCACTTAGATCTAAGAGGATGAGAACAGATTAATGGCCTCTGTCGGCATTAACCCGCAAGTCATTTACTACTTTAACGAGTGCAGTTTCTGTATTGTGATTTGTTTTAAAACCTGACTGAAACTTGTCTAGAATAGTATGTTTATTCAAGTGATCATTTAGCTGTATAATGACTGCCTTTTCTAGAATTTTACTTAAGAAAGGCAAGTTAGAAATAGGTCTAAAATTGTCAAAAACAGAAGGGTTGAGATTATTTTTCTTGGGCACGGGTTAAACAACTGCAATTTTAAGACAGTCTGGGAATAATCCTGTATCTAATGATGAATTTAGTATGTAAAGTACATTACAATTACCACACTGGATACTTCTTTGAAAAAGCTTGCTGGTATTGAGTCAAGGACGCAAGTGGAGGGTTTCAGTTGAGAAATTATTCTGCAAGGATCGAGTATATCTATCCTGGTGAATGAATAAAATGTACCGTAAAAAGTATACAGGGATTTAATAGGATCAGCTTTGGGGGGATGTACTATGTTATTTCTAATATTATTAACCAGCCAACCCATAATCAGGCCACTTTTTAAATGATTTTTAAGCACAGAGGAAAAAATAAACATTTGAAAAATCCGTAATTTAATAAACCACCAAGAAAAGTGACATTGCAACAATGCACGCTACGAACCAACATACAATTGTCTGTGACTGAAAACCGGAGGAGCGCCGTCGCACTTTCTCCTTCCAAAGCGGCGGGTTGAACGGCGCCGTACGCACGCACTGCCCGCTTATGTGCCCGCCCCTAACTCCCTACCTGAGTCGCTTTCGTCTGTGTACAGTCCACATGCACCTGTGAGTCACGTTGACTATTAATTTTCCAAACACCGCCTCAGTCGGTTTCCATGTTGATTTTTCATTGTTCTTTGCGGTTCCAGCTGCTTTTTTTTTATATATAATCCACCAAGTCACCCGACCATGGGGGGCTTTACAAAGGGCAGGGACGTAATCAGTGCGAGCGTATGACCCGCACGTACTGGGAATTTCGTTCGTGGGGAACAATTGGAAGCCACGGTCTCCATCACGAACAGGGTTCAACGGCTTACCCACGCCGGGTAGACACATGGTGATCCATTCAGTGTAGCGCGCGTGCAGTACCGGACATACAAGTGCATCACAGACCTGTTAATGCTCAATCTCACATGGCTGAAAGCCACTTGTCCCTCTAAGAATTTGGACACTGACCGCTGTTGGGTCGTGTAACTATTTAGCAGGCGGGAGTCTCATTCGTTTTCAGAAATAACCAGCCAAATCGCTCCACCAACTAAGAACTGCCATGCACCACCACAAACACAGAATCGAGAAAGAGCTGTCAATCCTGTGCGTGTCCGGGCCGGGTGAGGTTTCCTGTGTTGAGTCAAATGAAGCGAAAGGCTCATGCCCTTCTGTCAATTCCTTTAAGTTTCAGCTTTGTAACCATACTCCCCCCTGAACCCAAAGACTTTGGTTACCCGGTTGGCTGCCCGGCGGGTCATGGGAATGACGCCGCCGGATCGCCTGTTACGGGGCCTGCATTGGTGAAGCAGGTGAGACGGTAATGAAACAGAGGCAATGGGCTTATTGGTTTTTAAAGACTGCTTCCTTCATTGGGTTTTAACCAATGCACGGAACGAACCAACACACAATCGTCCTTGCGGCGCTCAGGGTGGAATGGGAGGAGAGGAGAAGGACATCCACTCCGCTCCCTCCGTCATGCTAGTCTGCTGATTTCTTCTTCAGTATACACTGCCTGCTCATGTGCCCACCTCCAACTTGTCACTCGAGTCGTTGTCGTCTTTGTACAGTCCAGATGCACCTGTGACTCACGTAGACTTTTCATTGCTCTGTGCGGTTTTGGCTGCCTTTCTATATATAATCCACCAAGACACCCGACCACGGTGGGAGGGGGGTGTGTACAAAGTGCAGGAGTATCTAAGAAGACGCATGTTTGTCGCGGATGCGAATTGCTGTATGTAGCATGTAAAACAGTTTACTATAGTGCATGCGGTCGTGCGTCGTAACCGAAAACTTGTTTTTTAAAGACTGCTCACTTCATTGTGTTTTAACCTCAGTTGTAAAGGAACGTTTTAAGGATCCCATGGGATACCCCACGCAAACAGTTTTACATGCCGCATATGGCGATTCACCTCCGCGAGAAACATGCCTCTGTGAACAGTCAGCATGGGTCGGAGCTGCATGTTGCCTCTACGACAGACGAATATAAATGACGCCATTTTTTTCTGTGTTGTCCCGTTTGAGTTGCTGGGCGTGGCTCTGCGAGTTGTCGTCGTATCCAATGGTCTTGGAGTTGGTGGGCTTGGCTCCTTCCTGCGTGCGCCATAGGTGTCTCACTTGTCGGCGGCTTAGTGAATCCACGCCCCTTCGTGCTTTCCATGGTCGTCTTGCCTTAGTGAATTATATATATAGATAGATTTTCTGTTTAAAAAATACAGCAAAAGCCTCACAAGTTTCACTGGAAGTATTGTTAGCAAACTTTGAAGCTGCAGATTTATCAAAGAAGCGATTTTAAGCAATACACTTCTCATTAGTTGTAGCTATCAGTATTTCAACCTTAAATAATATGAAAAAATGGTCAGAGTAACCAATATCCATGATGTGCCTTGCATCAACTTTTAATCATTTAGTAATCATTAAATCCAGCATGTGATCCCCCTTATGTAGTGTGCTTGCTAATGTGCTGGCTCAGATCAAAAGAGTGCAAGAGGTTCATGAATTCTTTTGCTTTCGGGTCACTCTATTTATTGATATGAAAATTAAAGTTGCCAACAATTAAGAATCTGTCATAGTTAGTTATTATAATTGACACCAAGTCTGAGAATTCCTCAGTGAGAGTCACATTATATTTAGGAGGTCTATAAATGGACAATACTAGTGTTGTGATGTGAGGATTTTGCATATAACTTGATAAATGTTTTGTATGTCTTTATTTATAATTTAGGCAAACCAAGTGGTGAGAGGTATTCGTGTTTGCCTTCCCCCATCCCCCTTTTTACGACTGTCTCTTTGTAATTTTATGACAGGATTTGGGGGGATGTGTCTTAAACCAGTTTGATCTCCCACACAAAGCCAGGTTAGTGTAATATATGGTCTTGGGGTTGGGCAGGAGATAAGATGTTCTATTTCACCCATTGGTCTGAGGTATGGCTGTTTGGAATTGGCTAGTCTCAGAGGCCTTTAAGTACCATGATGTCCTATTGGTTCTAGGAATTGGAGAGAACATCTATAAATGTACTTGCTCAACCACATTCTCTCTCTCTGACTGACCCAAATATGATGATGAAGACAACACATTGAAGAGCACAGCTCAGCAGCCATATTGAACAGACATGTGGCTGAAAGCTGAGCACCAACGATGCCTTAACTAGAGACATTTTAAGTAACTGCAAGTCTGTGTGCCACCTGAATTACACATCACCATTTTATCAGGTTGTATGGTTGCCAATATTCAAATGTACTTTGCATTTTGTTATTATTTATGAATATTATCAGTAATACATTATTTTATGTGTAACTTAACTCCTGCTTGTCTTTTTACTACATCTAATTGCCTGAGGTTATAGATATAGAAGGGAAGGTGGGGATAAGTTATATACAGTGGTAAGTCTGTGAGATTAGGCATTCTAAGGCTACATATTAATAATACAATAGGGGAAAGTAGAGCAATACATATATTACTCTACCAAGATAAAACAATTGGCGTAGTCGGCAGGATTTTGGGGTAACCAAGTTTTGCACCCTGTTTGCAAATACTGTTTTGATGTATGTGTTTGTTTATGTATGTGAATTTTAGGGCACCCAGTGTACAAATGCGGTGGAAGTAAAACATTGTTTGGTTGCTGAATGGAATATAACCAACAAAGTGTAGAGACTTCATGTGTGTCACAAGGACACCCGCATGTTTGTTAGTACTGGTGGTAGTGAGTCCCTAATTAAAGTGCTAGGGAGTGGTGAAAGATGCATGCGTCATTCATACGGCATTTAAGTGGTTAAAGTGCTAGGGAGTGATGGGACATGCATTCGTCATTCATACGGTACTTATTCGTTTAGAATCTTTGTGTATGTATGTGTATGTTTGCTTACAGGGGCAAAAGTAGGCCAACCCATAACGAATTTGGCAAATTGTATTAGAGTAAATTGTAGACTTAGAAATGCCTAAGTTCATTTTAAAGTCAGCCATCTTCCAGTGGAGTGGCAGAGGAAGCAGGCTAAAGCTAGGAAACCTGTAGTTCAGGTAGAGAAAGCAGAAGCTGAGCTGAGTGTGCCACAAAATGGAAGGGGCTGGAAGGATTAAAAGCAAGAAAACAGAGATCAGGTTTAAAGAAGACAGCTGCTGTTATAAGAGGTTTACTAGCTTGTATTATTGGTAATAAGGAAGATCATGATAAGGAAGAAAATAGCAAAGTGAATGAAAGTTATGGAATGTTGAGTGAGAGTTTTGAAAGATGTAACAGTTGGTGTGATAATTGTGAAGTGTTAGCATGTAGAACATCCCTGCTAAAGTAGAAAGCAGTGAAAGAAGTGGAAAAAGAAATGTAAACCACCATGGTGAAAGTTAGGGCAACAGTAACCAGATCGGACTGGAACCCTAAAACATGGGTGGGTGACTTACATGAGACAGATGTGTGCTCAGATAAAGAGTGGGAATGTGAGTGTGAGGAAAAGGAGAGAGATGAAAGGAAGGAAAACAGCAAGGGTGTTTTCTTCCTTTATTCTCCACTGCACCACAATCTCCAAGTAATTCTGAGGTCTGTCCAGTATTTAAAGAGCATGCTACACTGATAGATATTTCACCACTGTTAGGAAAGGTAACCAGTGCTGCATTGAAATTTGATTTAGGACAAAGAGATCAGATAGAAGGCAGAGGAGCTGGTGAGTGTGAATGGCAATTGTTGACTAGAGGGCATGAACTGGATATTGGCTTAAGGATACTGAGTAAAGAAAGTGTGGAATTAAAACAAAGAACAATGGAAATGAAAGGAATTCAAGTGCTTGTGTGTGAAAGGTCTGAATGTGCTAGTGCAAGAATGGCTGAGTTGGAAAGAAAGTGCACCAGTTTAGGAGTTGGTTTGAATGAAACAGGACAAGCCAAAGAACAAAGGATGGGGATGGTGCAGCAGGAAGCTCAGCTAGCAAGCCAGGAATGCACAGGGGTGTGAAGGTCCTAACAGCTGTGCTAGGGCCAGCAGTAATTAAAACCACACACACTTAGGTCCAGTAATTCGAAACCTGACTGACCAGTTGTTCAAAAAGACAGCCTATGACTCTCCATGCAATAAAATGGAGAAAAGTGAGCTGGTCTTTAGTAAAGAACACAGGTCAGTTTTAGCAGAAATGCTGGATTTAGAACTTGGGTTTGGAGAGGCTTCAGTCCACACTTTCAGGTAGCAGTTACCATACAATAAAAAAGGACACACAGGCAATGAAAAAATAGAAGGGTAGCACAGGAAGACAGGAAAGGAAAATAGTTATTTCTGTTTCAATTTTCTGGCCTTTTGCAATAGTGCTACTTCTATTGTAAGGTTTTTATGGACTTTGGTTTGGTGCAGGTAATAAATAGTGAAGGCAATTAGCAGAGTAAAATCCATGCAGGAGATCGGGTTACCATTGGCACATTGGAGTGGTGTGGCACTAGTGCCAAGCTGTTCCAATGAATGCCTGGAAGCAAAGTTTGAGTTTTGGCACCAGGTCGACAGCCAAGAAAATGAGATGGACAGAAACTGCTTTGTCACCTTCCATTTTGCAGACCTGCCTACATAGCAGAATGAAGAAAAGACAACACGAAAGACTAAAGACAAAGACATGAAGAAGAACTGAAGAGACAGCAAGAAAAGACACTTACTGGGGTTTAAGTGAGTAACAAGTCCACAAGTCATGCAATAATAGGACTAGTCACAATAGCTATAGTTTAAAAGGAAAGGTTTGTTCATTACTGCAGCAAATTTATATTCCAAGGGGTGGAAACTGAACAAACCAGTTAGGAATGCCAAAATAAGGGGATTCATTTTGGGCTCATAAAGTATACATTCTGGGTATTAATTAATTAAGTGGGATAATTAATATAATTAATAATATTAAGGAAAATGTATACTAAGAAAATTGGTGAACTTTTCAGGAAAGCAGGTGCAGCTGATACATTTGCAAGACATATGGGCTCCGATGTTTAGGTATAGTCTAATTGGGAAAATATGGAAGCCCTGCTGAGATTGTCGGCTGTGGTACAGGCACAGGACCAGTGGGCCAATTCTGAACCTGAGGTGTTTAGCACAATGAGTATGCATATGGTGAGCAAACAACTCTAGGGGTGGCCTACGGGGAATGATGAGAGTTGCAAGCTTTGATGTCTCATGGTGGTGATGCCAGCCTATACTGGTAAAGGCTGATGGCAGTCAAGAGTTGCACCATGGGTAGGAAAGCACAAGAGGCAACTAAATCAACCCCAAATGTGTGCAGAGGGCCACAAATGTTGGTTTGTGAACAGTTTATGCAGTGGCACATGGCTGTCACTTGGGCAGAAGTGGTTGTACTGGCACCTGTGGCATGTTACCTTTCAAATTTTGATGTTAATTGTACAGCTGCATATGCTTAGATAGTTTGGGACAGGGGTCTAATTAGCAGTTAGACAGAGAACAAGTACAGATTAAAAATTCACACAATAGACTAAATTGTAGTGGGCTAGTTTAGTGGAAGGTGTGGACTTGTCTCATTTTGAACCACCAGATCTGATGAAATATGAGACTGCAGAAAGAGTTGACGCAAGCTGGAGCAGATACAAGTCATCGGAGCGCTTCCAAGTTCTTCAGATTGTCTTTGAAATAAAGAAGATATGTAATGGACAAATGATCACGGACAACTTTTAACACTGGGAGAGCAAATACTGCAAATCAATGCACAAGTTATGCATCAGACTCTTGAAACAATTTAAAGACATTGTTTATAAAGACATTGTACAAAACATTCATCGGGTGGAGTGTTGTGATGTAGATTTTGCATATAACTTGATAAATGTTTTGTATGTCTTTATTTATAATTTAGGCAAACCAAGTGGTGAGAGGTATTCATGTTTGCCTTCCCCCATCCCCCTTTTTACGACTGTCTCTTTGTAATTTTATGACAGGATTTGGGGGGATGTGTCTTAAACCAGTTTGATCTCCCACACAAAGCCAGGTTAGTGTAATATATGGTCTTGGGGTTGGGCAGGAGATAAGATGTTCTATTTCACCCATTGGTCTGAGGTATGGCTGTTTGGAATTGGCTTGTCTCAGAGGCCTTTAAGTACCATGATATCCTCCTATTGGTTCTAGGAATTGGAGAGAACATCTATAAATGTACTTGCTCAACCACATTCTCTCTCTCTGACTGACCCAAATGTGATGATGAAGACAACACATTGAAGAGCACAGCTCAGCAGCCATATTGAACAGACATGTGGCTGAAAGCTGAGCACCAACGATGCTTTAACTAGAGACATTTTAAGTAACTGCAAGTCTGTGTGCCACCTGAATTACACATCACCATTTTATCAGGTTGTATGGTTGCCAATATTCAAATGTACTTTGCATTTTGTTGTTATTTATGAATATTATCAGTAATACATTATTTTATGTGTAACTTAACTCCTGCTTGTCTTTTTACTACATCTAATTGCCTGAGGTTATAGATATAGAAGGGAAGGTGGGGATAAGTTATAAACAGTGGTAAGTCTGTGAGATTAGGCATTCTAAGGCTACATATTAATAATACAATAGGGGAAAGTAGAGCAATACATATATTACTCTACCAAGATAAAACAACTAGAGACTGAGAAACTTCTTGAATAATAATGGCAAGATGCTCAAAAGACGTGAATGTACCAAAGCCGACATCTTTACACTTTAATCGTCTTGAGTAAATATTTGCTAAACCCTTAACCTGCAATAGCTCTGTCATGGATATGATGTTAACCTGCATCCAGCCCTGCAAGCATGTCCTCCAACTTGCAGGGAAAATTCAGGAGTTGGTGGCATGATTGGCACTTGAGCCACTGTAAAAAAAACCTCACATTGTTCCATTCAATTTGAACTAGTGTGTTGCTGTGGTGTCACCAGTTGCAGAGCTGCGTTTAGGTCTTGATTTGGAGTCCTGAGGTGGTTCGTCGTGTGGCAATGCACTGTATCCATGCATGCTTCCAACCCCTCTCACTTGATAATCTTGACTAATTCCGTCAGCAGTGTCTTAGCAAGTAGTTATTGTTTTTAAGAAGTTGAGTATAAATGAACAATTTCTACTTATAACCCACCTATATAATTTATTAATTATTATTGTAGGGGAAAAGTCTACACTGTTGTTGACTTCTAACCAGTTAGCGTAATAACTCAACAGATATTTATATATACTTAATTCAATTATGTGACACAGGCTGCTGGAGCCTATTTGAGCAGAACTAGGAACAAAGCAAGAAACAGTCCTGAACAGGGAACCTCTTCATTGCAGGATCAAGTGACATACACACACATACTGGGTCAATTTAGACTTGTCAGTTATCCTAACCTGCGTGTCTTTGTGAATATGAAAAGAATACTGGAATAGAGTAGGAATGCTACATAAACGCAAGGGAGAATATGCAGACATCGCACAGACAACAACAGCTTCAAACCCTGGATACAGGATCCATGAGGCAGCAATACTAACCACTGCTTTTACAGTGCCTCCCCCCAGCTGACATTACCCACCTGATTTATTTCAATTGTATATCATCCACCTTTAACTTAAGTCCCTTTCATCTGCCTTCAGTGAAACCTGTTTCATTTTAGGCCAGGACTGACTGTTAACAAATTCAGGACATTTTCTAAATATAGTCCTCCCTTGTTCAATATATTTATGGTAAGTCCCTGGAGGAAAATAGGCGCATTACTTGGATTCACCTCAGTGCTTTATTGATGGCCAGGATACTTGCACAGAATAATTTGAGCATTTCTACTCTATCATTGATAAAAGGATGACAGGTGCCATTATTTTGGTGCCAAAAACTGATTTTCTCTCTTTTTGAAGCTAAATTCTGCCAATAACACAAATTGGCTAAAAAGTTTCCCTTATTCATATGACTTCTGAATGTGAGCAAAGTTTATTGCAAAGATTAAGAAATGAAAGTATACTAACATCATATTTAAGGTATTTTGATTGAATTTCCCCTGGCCATGACCTAACTTAATACATTTGTTGATTAAACTGTTCACCCAAGACACATTTTTCTTTGTTTTTACCCCTCTGCTCCACTGTTTAAAATAGCAAATCAAACAATTTGGAGGTAAGAAAAATGCACATTGCAGACTTTCATTTACGGCTATTTGTATGCATTTTGCTCACACCATGTAGAAATGATAACATTTTTTCTCTATGATTCCCCTATTTTAGGGCTCCATAATGTTTGGGACATAGCAGTGATCATTATATTAAAGCATTCTTATTTAGTACTTTGTTGCATATCTCCTACATGATGTGACTCCTTGAGGTCTGTGATTCACAGACATCATTAGGTGCTGAGTATCTTCTCTGGTGATGCTCTGCCAAGCCTCTAATGTAGCCATCTTCAGGTTCTGCTTGCTTCATGGGCTTGCCCCCTTAAGTAGTCTCTTCAGCATATGGAAGACATGCTCAATTGGATTTAAATCAGGTGACTGGCTTAGCCATTGAAAACCTCCTGTGTTGCCTTAACAGTATGTTTGAGATCATTATCTTGTAAGATGAAGTACTGTCCAATGAGTTTGGAGGCATTTCCTGGAGCTTGAGCAGATGAGATGACTCTACACCTGAATATTCATTGTGCAACTGGTGTCAGCAGTTACACCATCAATAAAGCTAAATGTGCCTGTGGCAGTCATACATGCCCAAGCCATAACACCCCAACCACCGTGTTTATAAGATGAAGTGGTATGCTTTGTAACTTAGGCAGTACCTTTTCACCTCCAGACTTTGCTCTTGCCATCACTCCGATACAGGTTCATCTTTGTCTTATCTGTCCACAAGACCTTTTTCCAGAATTCTGCAGGCTCTTTTAAGTACTTTTTCACAAATTATAATCTGGCCATCCTGTTTTTGTGGGTACCTAGTGGTTTGCATCTTGCCATATGGCCTTTGTATTTCTTCTGCAGATAGTCGTCTCTGACCCAGACACATCTGCCTAATGATGACTGTTTCTGTCTGAAAGATGTTTGGGGCTTTTTCTTTACTATAGTGAGGATTCTTCTGTCATCAGCAATGGAAGTTCTCCTTGGCCTACCAGGCCCTTTGCGATTACTGAACTCACCAGTGTGTTCTTTCTTCTTAATGATATTCCAGACAGTTCATGTAGGTAATCCTAATGTTTTACTAATGTCTCTAATGGTTTTATTCTTGTTTTATAGCCGTGTAATGGCACCTTTGACTTTCAATGGAACAGCTCTTGTTCTCACATTGAACGATGGAAACTACAGACTCCAGTGTAGAAGCACGTCTAAGTATCTTATGCCTGCACTAATTAAGCAATGCAATACACCCAAGTAATCACAATCACCTGCAATGCCAATTGCCCCAAGCATTTTTTGTGCCCTGAAATGGGAGGGGGCATTTATAAAAAGTGTTGTCATTTATACATAGTGTGACCTAAATCTATGCAAATCTAAAATGTGCACTTTACTCACGCCTGAATTGCTTGATTTGTAATTTTAAGCTGTGAAGCAGAGGGGTAAATTAAGGAAAGATGTGTGTTTGTCCCAAACATTATGGAGGGCATTAAAATTTATCAGAAACCACAATAGTGAACATATGTTTTACATTTTAACTGCCATTCTAAATGATAATAATTGTGCTGTTATATACTTCATTATACTCCAAAATGTTTATTGTTATAATATCTTTATCTTTGTCTGGGCTAAACATAACAATATAAAATCTAGCTGGTGATATTTTTATGACCATTATACTCATTATACTTAGTCAAGAGGCTAAGGTGTAAGAAACCATTACTTTTATTTTAAAATCTAAATTGACTAAGGTAAAACAAATAATTTTGCAGCCTATTGGGCCTAACTGACCAGGTTTTATATGACAAGTGAAAGGTATGTTTCTCTGTCAGCCCAGGGATATTGACTCCCCAACATTTTCCTTTTTTCTGTCTAATTTAATAGAAGGTCACATAACCCTAGCAACCTTCCTCCTTTCACTCTGAGAGGAACTAACCAGATCCGATCCAAGTTGCACATCTTTCTCTCCTAAACTGCTTAAACACTGTCTTTGTACTTTAGTGTCTCTGCTAACATGCAATCCATCCAATTGCCATGCCAACTATCACTTTAATTTGTATTTGTGGTATATTTAATTTCTCAACAAATATCCATTCATCCATTTTTTGTTGAATTCAGAATTATATATGAAGTCATATTTGATCACATTTTAACCACTTATGCATGCCATATTTCAAAGTTGTTTTTTGTATGACGCAATAGACCCATAACTCAATCAAAAGTAATAGTGGTATTTTTAGATTCCCAAGGGTATCTCCTTTCAAATAAATTATATGTTTCTATATTGTCTGCTGTATTTCATTATTAAAATTTGTGATTTACATTTGTATACCCTGAGGCAAGCAGCATGTGCTTTTATCAAATATCCCACCTACGCTGAGCCACATACAGTGAATGTCTCATTACCATTGGACAGCTGAGCTGTGACAGTTTGAGTCATTTTGAGCAATGTTTGACTTTATCAAGAACGACATGTTTGATGAAGAACTTATGGCTATGCTTAATTTGTAAGTGCTGCTTATTACAGGGGTCCCCAAATCTGGTCTTGGAAGACCGCAGTGGCTGCAGGTTTAACATTCTCACGCTTTTCTTTTATTAGTGACTTGGTTTTGCTGCTAATTAACTCAAATTAAGTTTATTTTACTTGCTCTTGAAGACTTAAAACCTTTTTTTTTTTTAACTTAATTAGCACTCGAACAATAATGAGACACAGAAAAAACTGCCACATGATCAGCAAACTGTGTCCATCATTCAACTGCCCTTTAGAACAAAATAAAGAAGGTTTAAGGTGTAAGGAATGTTGATCTGCTTAGGTTCACAAAACATTCTAACAAACATATTTTAACAGTGACCTTAGAAAAGAGAAAGTAAACAATTTTGGAAATGTATGCTATTGCACAATGAGATCAGCAACAAGCCATGGAATTAAAGAATACAATTGGCACCTAATTAAGCAACTGGTTAGAGTGAAATTGGTTGGAGTTTGAGGCCCTGACCCAGTTGGTCTTCTTTTGGCTCACTCACTTCATATTTCATTTCTGTTTGGTTACCATTTATTGTAAGAAAAGAAATGAAGAAATTCAGAGTAACAAATCTTAAAAAGCCTGGAGCCCAGAGCCTGGGGACTCTGAGGTGGGCTCTCCCATCTCTGGGACTGAAGTCACCGAGGTGGTCAAAAAACTCCTTGGTGGCAGGGCCCCGGGGGTGGATGAGATACGCCCGGAGTTTCTTAAGGCTCTGGATGTTGTAGGACTGTCTTGGTTGACACGTCTCTGCAACATCGCATGGACATCGGGGACAGTGCCTCTGGATTGGCAGACCGGGTGGTGATCCCCTTTAAAAGGGGACGGAGGTGTGTTCCAACTATAGAGGGAACACACTCCTTAGCCTCCCTGGAAAAGTCTATTCGGGGTTCTGGAGAGGAGGGTCCGTCGGATAGTCGAACCTCGGATTCAGGAGGAACAGTGTGGTTTTCGTCCGGGTCGCGGAACAGTGGACCAGCTCTACACCCTTAGCAGGATCCTGGAGGGTGCATGGGAGTTTGCCCAACCAGTCTACATGTGCTTTGTAGACTTGGAAAAGGCGTTCGACCGTGTCCCTCGGGGAATCCTGTGGCGGTGCTCGGGAGTATGGGGTACGGACCCTCTGATAAGAGCTGTTCGGTCCCTGTACAACCAGTGTCAGAGCTTGGTCCGCATTGCCGGCAGTAAGTCGAGCCCGTTTCCAGTGAGAGTTGGACTCCGCCAGGGCTGCCCTTTGTCACCGATTCTGTTCATAACTTTTATGGACAGAATTTCTAGGCGCAACCAGGGTGTTGAAGGGGTCCGTTTGGTGGACTCAGGATTGGGTCACTGCTTTTTGCAGATGATGTTGTCCTGTTTGCTTCATCAGGCCGTGATCTTCAGCTCTCTCTGGATCGGTTCGCAGCTGAGTGTGAAGCGGCTGGGATGAGAATCAGCACCTCAAATCCGACACCATGGTCCTCAGCTGGAAAAGGGTGGAGTGCCCTCTCAGGGTTGTGGGGGGAGATCCTGCCCCAAGTGGAGGAGTTTAAGTATCTCGGGGTCTTGTTCACGAGTGAGGGAAGAATGGTTAGTGAGATTGACAGGCGGATCGGTGCGGCATCCGCAGTGATGCGGGCTCTGCATCGGTCAGTCGTGGTGAAGAAAGAGCTGAGCCGTAAGGCAAAGCTCTCAATTTACCAGTCGATCTACGTTCCTACCCTCACCTATGGTCATTAGCTATGGGTAGTGACAGAAAGAACGAGATCGTAAATACAAGCGGCTGAAATGAGTTTCCTTCGCAGGGTGTCTGGGCTTTCCCTTAAGGATAGGGTGAGGAGCTCAGTCATCCGGGAGGGGCTCAGAGTAGAGCCGCTGCTCCTCCGCATCGAGAGGAGTCAGATGAGGTGGCTCGGGCATCTGATCAGGATGCCTCCTGGACGCCTCCCTGGTGAGGTGTTCCGGGCACGTCCAACGGGAGGAGGCCCGGGGAAGACCAGGACACGCTGGAGGGACTATGTCTCCCGGCTGGCCTGGGAGCATGGGATTCTCCCAGAAGAGCTGGAAGAAGTGGCCGGGGAGAGGGAAGTCTGGGCTTCCCTACTTAAGCTGCTACCCCCGCGACCCGACCTTGGATAAGCGGAAGAGGATGGATGAATGGATGGAAATCTTAAAAAACTAGTCAATTAAAATTAATTCAGTAGAAGTTAATTAGCAGTAAAAACAAGTCACTAATTAAGAAATGGTTTCAAATGAAAATCTGCTGCCACTGTAGCCCTCCAGGACCGGAGTTGTGGACCCCTGCCTTATTATGACTTTGACATGTCATGGCATTCAGTTTTACAGTTCAAGCATTGTAGGTTCAATTCCCAAGCACAGAGGCTATCTGCTTTATGTTCTTCAATTGCAAGTTAGTGTACACTGCCAATGTTTCTTAGCATAATGATTAGTAATTGTTGTGCTATACTTGTGCTTCTCGAAGTTTCACACAACGACACCCACCCATCTAATCGAATCTCACTGTATCACTGTGTCAAGATACAAAATGTTAGCTAGTGATTTATTCATGGTATAACCCACCTTCCCTCCATTTACTAAAGGGATAGACAACACCATGCAGTATTTTGTTTATCCTATTTCTAATCCTGCTCCCTTCACTGCCGAATCCCCCACCAATTTCACCAAACCCCCCCTCCCCCCATAAAAGAGAAACAAACATGAAATTACAGAAGGAAAATAGAATTGAACAGGAAAGCAGGGTGCTGGAAGGTAGCACAATTAGAAATGGGATAAAAATTCTTACAAGGATTTGTTGATCCCTTCTGTGGTAACATAGGAAAAAAGGACAGATTATATTATGAACAAGTCTCATATGTTCACTAGCTAGTGATGACCTCCTGTGACTCAAAACTGGCTGACAAACCCTGATTTAGGAGTATGTCTCTGTATGACTAATTATGTGCTCAGGACTGCCTGATACCTTCCCTTTGCCCAGAGCTACCAGCAAAGGCATTGCCACCAGTCCAGTAGCCCAGCACTGGAAGAGGTTGGTATGAAACTGTATGTATATACTTAGTTTACATAAGCTTACAGAAAATAAATGCAAGAAGAAAGCAACAACAAGAAGAAAAATAAATAAACTTTTGTGGGACAACTGCAACAGAAGGAAGAAGATATGTGAACTGCGGCACACAAATCCTAACCAATTGTTCAAAATGTAAACTTCCTCTGTGTCCACGGGTAAATTTTGGCGTGAAAAATAGTTTTGAAAGTAAAGGTTTGGTTGAGTACATAATTATACATACTGTACATAGTAACAAATTGTATACTTTTTGCTTCAGAATGATATTGTGGTCCCTAGGGGGTGCTGCAGTTCCCCAAACTCCCAATACAACAGGCTCAGATACAAGTTCCAGTTGAAAGAGGTCTGTTGTGTGAAACCTCTTACACACGTAATTGTTTCCTACAGCACAATGTCCACACTAACAAACAGGATTTTCTTTTTTCTTCTCTCCCCTGCTCCTCTTATCAAGCTTTATGCCCCTCCTCCCAACTCTGGATCCCTGATTGAAGCGGGGGCTGCTTGTTTTGTGTAACACCTGGAGGCACTTCCAGTGTCTGGAATCTGTGGCTCAGAAGCACTTCCAGGTGAGGTTTGAGCCCAATAAAGTAGAGCTAGCTAGTCCCCTCAACATGCCCTGGCAGCACCCACAGAACACAACAGGGCTGAACTGACGAACTCCAATTCCCCATATGCCTTGTTGGAATCTGTGGTGATACCGCAACCCAGAGGGGCTACCATCTAGTGTTAGGTGGTAGACAATGTCCTGCACAAGTTGTTTCCCTCTGTCCTTCTATGCTGTTGGTGTCCCTGCTGGGCAAAATTCCCAGTACAGCTACAGCAGGGTTGCCAGTCCCCGTATCGCAACCCTTACAAATATACTGTGTGTGATTATATATATATCTATACTAATAAACGGCAAAGCCCTCACTGACTCACTCACTGACTGACTGACTCATCACTAATTCTCCAACTTCCCGTGTAGGTAGAAGGCTGAAATTTGGTAGGGTTATTCCTTACAGCTTCCTTACAAAAGTTGGGCAGGTTTCATTTCGAAATTCTACGCGTAATGGTCATAACTGGAAGCTGTTTTTCTCCATTTACTGTAATGGAGATGAGCTTGAAACCCGTGGGGGGAGTTTAGTGTGACATCATCACGCCTCCCCGTAATCACGCAGTGCGTAGAAAACCAGGAAGAGGCCCAAAAGCGCTGAAGAAAACATGCATTATATAATTGAGAAGGCAGCGAAACAATAAGAAGCGAGCGAGTGACATATACAACCATATTCATGAGTTCTGCTACTTCGGAAACAAAGCACGATGTAAACCTAAACTTTAAATTAAGTTCATAGACAGGCTGTCGCTGGCGTTTGTAATTTAGTGCCTACCCATATAAGGCCGTCCGTCAGCGGCAATCCAATAGCAAACTGCCGCGGGTAAATATACACGGGTGAAGGACTGTCCTTATGCAGAGGAAAATGAGATGGTCAGGGTGGTGTTTGGCACAAACTCAGTGAAGCTGCGAGAGAAAGTGCCGGGACTTCGGTAACATTAGATACAGCCATGGACATAGCACGACATGCACCAGCACAGCTGGGAAACTTCGATGCATGTACACCGAGTGGCTCACGTGAACTGACGCAGTGCACAGACAAAAAGCAACAGTTCCAAAGAGCGCTGAACAAAAAACGAATTACACAATTGAAAAGGCAGCAAAAAAATATCAAGCGTCTAATACATACAAGCATATTCATAAATGCAGCTACTGTGGAAACAAAGCACACGGTGGAAAAAGTCAATGTCCCGCTAAAGGAAGACAGTGTAAAAAAACCCGTGCATGCAGTGTGTCGGGTCTCAGATAAAAAAGAAGACGAGCTGTTTATTGATGCAGTAAGAAACAAATCGATGAATGAAACCTGTCATCTTTACAACGATTGACAAACACGGAATGTAACTTGAACACAACACATCCTACAAATACGAACCTGATTGAAAGAAATAATGATAATCAAATCCTTGATGACAGCAACACTCAGTAAAACTCACAAAACAATTACTGTATATTGACAGTCATGTTACGTTATTTTTAAAATGTTCCCTTTTCTTTTTCATAGCTTCTTTAACACACTACGTCTCCGCTGCGATACGCGGGTATATATATATGTATATATATACCCCGATCTACATACTCGAATAATGGATACTTTATTCACCATCAATAATTGTTCTAGTTCTATTTACTCCATATGTGTCAAACTCAAGGCCCGCAGGCAACATCCGGTCCGGCGTGTAATTATATCCGGCCCGCGAGATGATTTTATATACTGTATTATTGTTATTAATGGCCCGGGGATATGAAGCACTGGTAACACAATAAACTACAGATCCGATAATGCAGCGCTTCAGCTGCCTTGCCGAACACTTACCGCGTCCACGCCGTCTCTTCAGTCGTTTCCTTACTTTGCGAAGGAAGCAGCTTTCTCACAGCTTCTGCACTGTTTTATAAACGAGCGATATATAAGAAAGTCCTTTTTCCTTGCTTCGCCAACGAAGCGGCCTTTTTATTTAATCCACGGGTTCTCCGCTGTTTCAGAAAAATATTCAGACAGTATTTCACCGTATTTTGCTATATATATATATATATATATATATATATATATATATATATATATATATATATATATATATATATATACACTAATAAAAGAAAAAGCCCTCACTGACTGACTGACTGACTGACTCACTCACTCACTCACTCATCACTAATTCTCCAACTTCCCGTGTAGGTAGAAGGCTGAAATTTGGCAGGCTCATTCCTTACTGCTTACTTGCAAAAGTTGGGCAGGTTTCATTTCAAAATTCTACACGTAATGGTCATAACTGGAACCTACTTTTTTCGTCCATATACTGCTATAGACTGCAGCTTGATGGCCGTGGGAGGTGGAGTTGCGTCTCCCATCATCACGCCTCCCACGTAATTGAGTACCTGCCTATATAAGGTAAATATTCGTGAGTGAAGGACTTTGCTTAGCATATTCATAAGTAAAAATATCTGAATCACAAACTGATGTTAATTATATTTTGTCCTTGAATACTTATTAAATAATTCCAAATAGTCTGTCCGCTTCCTTTCATAGTTTTTCCGATGGTTGTGCTGCTTCCAGGCATGTATTTTCATATTAAAGCATTTAACCAATCACATTTTCAGCCATCATTTGTTGCCAGCCAGAGAGGCCTTCACAATCTGTTGTGTGGGCACTCTAACACAGAATAAATGTTGATTAACCTGTTGCTTCAACCAATCAGATTTTAAGTTGGTGTCAGTACGGCCCTCTAGCAGGCGTACGACAACGTCACCATATTCAGACCCATTGATTGGATAGAAGCCACAGGTTCGACTTTCAGCATTAGCTTCGATGGCGATAGGAAGGGACTTTTTGATGGAACTGAAGCGCACAGATAATCCGTACGACAGAGTGATTGAACTGTTTTTGAGGAAAGAGAGGAGGATGGATTTTGTTTACAAATAATGGGGGATGTTTTCTTGGTACACTTTAGGCCCCTTAGTGCCAATTGGGCATCGTTTAAATACCACGGGCTACCTGACCATTGTTTCTGACCATGTCCATCCCTTCATGACCACCATGTGCCCATCCTCTGATGGCTACTTCCAGCAGGATAATGCACCATGTCACAAAGCTCGAATCATTTCAAATTGGTTTCTTGAACATGACAATGACTTCACTGTACTAAAATGGCCCCCACAGTCACCAGATCTCAACCCAATAGAGCATCTTTGGGATGTGGTGGAACGGGAGCTTCGTGCCCTGGATGTGCATCCCACAAATCTCCATCAACTGCAAGATGCTATCCTATTAATATGGGCCAACATTTCTAAAGAATGCTATCAGCACCTTGTTGAATCAATGCCACGCAGAATTAAGGCAGTTCTGAAGGCGAAAAAGGGGTTAAACACCGTATTAGTATGGTGTTCCTAATAATCCTTTAGGTGAGTGTATATGTATATATGTACATATGTATGTATATGTGTATATGTATATACTGTATATGTTTATATGTGTATATGTATATACTGTATATGTTTATATGTGTATATATATATATATATATATATATATATATATGAGAGCAACACTCATAACAGTGACAAAACAATTACACTGACAATCATGTTACGTTATTTTCAAAATGTTTCTTTTTCATTACTTCTTTAACACACTACAGTACTTCTCCACTGTGAAGCACGGGTACTTTGCTAGTATATATATATATATATATATATATATATATATATATATATATATATATATATATATATATATATATATATATATATATATTGTAGTCACCAGGGGCCATACAGCTCCCCAAACCCCTGCCACAAAGACACACAGCCCACAAGTTCAGCACAGCACATGTTTAACTCAGTGGGGGCATGCTTTTCCCTTGCTCCCCACAGCACAGTACAAAGCTCCAAGCAGAATAAAAACACAGCCCTTTCTTCTTTTCACTCTTCTTTTTCACCTCCATTCCTCCCTCAAGCTTTGTCCACTTCCTCCTGACTTTGGCTCCCTGAATGGAGTGAGGTAGCTTCTTTTATAGAACACCCAGAAGTGCCCCAGTTGTCCTGTGATCTTCTTCTGAGCGTACTTCTGAGTGTGGCGGCGGTCCTGCTGAGGAAGACTCAGCTGTTCACCTTGCCTCCCCATGTTGGAGCTTCCATGTTCCAACCCCATAGCACTGTAGCAAGACAGGGAAGCTGCTCTCTGTCATCCCAGGGGAGGTATTGACCTGTGCAAGTTTATTTTCCCAGTTCTTCCCTTAAAAAGGTGTCCCATCTAAACGTGGTACAATGATAGCTGACAGATTGGGGCACAAATCAATCTTGATTCAAGGGTTGTACATCATAAAATGTCTTGGTTATATACTGCAAAATTCATTTTTTGGAGAGATCTCCCTAAAGCACCACCCTTTTGTGTGTTTTATTTAGTTTATATTGGTGTAAACAAAGGTTTTCATTCATATACATATATCCTTTCAAAAAGATTTGTACTAAGTACTGTTCTGTCATTTGCAGCTCCTTTATTATAATCAACAAGTAATAGCTTTTTATTTTTGGGTATATAATTTAGGTGCAATATTGCCAAAAACTCCTTAGTGCATGATAGGTTAAAATGTCTTAAATTCTTACTTTTTAAGAATTTAAGTCATTCTAATTTAAGAACTTTTTTGTTTGCCAAAAGAGAGAAAATAAAACTGTTCATGCATAGTGATGAACCCATGCAACAAATGGATATTGTTATTCGATAGTTTACTCTGAAGCAAGGAAACATGCTTGTCTATAGTCATCTGCCACTAGGCAATGTAAGCATGTTGTAAACTCATCTGCTATTACAACTCAGATTCTTGTGGTGTGTGACACTACAGTGCCTGGTGCAGAAACAGTATCCACGTGCTTATTCTTTTGTAAGTCTATCTTAGAAACTTATCTCATATTAAGTTCTAATGTTATCATATTTTAGATGACAAGTTAATTGATAATTCTGATTTTGGCCTATAACTTGGTTGGATAAATTCTTAACATAATGCAAATATCCTTAATAAATGACTACTTCCCAGACAAGCTCAATTCATCTAGTTAGTTACTTCAGGGTTTCTGTCTTTTCTGTCATTCTATATACAAATGACTGCCAGAGTTCACACAAGAATAGGCATATCTTAAAGTCTGCACATGACATGATAAAAAAACTGTAGGACAGTCACAGACAGTCACTCTTTTTGATGGTTTCCAGAGTTGATATGATTATTATCTTCCATCCATCCATTTCCTAACCCGCTGAATCCGAACATAGGGTCACGGGGGTCTGCTGGAGCCAATCCCAGCCAACACAGGGCACAAGGCAGGAAACAATCCTGGGCAGGGTGCCAACCCACCGCAGATGATTATAATCTTTTTACAGCTAAATATGTGTAAAGTCAAGACTATGGTTTTCTGTCCTTCCCCACTCCCAACATTAATTAAAGGGCAGACTGTAGAAATAGAGGAGCACTACAATTCTTTTCAGACAATAATTAATATTAGACTGAGCTTTATCTGAATGCTGAATAAATCTGTAAGAAAAAGTTATTCTTTCAAAGGAAACAATTGTTTCAAAGCAGACAGTTACTCTTTCATAATCCTTTTATTGAATCTATTGTTACATTTGCTTTCATATGTTGGTTTGGGAAACTGTCTCAACAACATTATCAGATATAGTAATAAAATTATTGTTTGTGCCAGTTCTTTCTTACTGAGCTGCATCACAAGCAGGTAAACAGAAGGCTAAATCAGTTCTGTCACAGAACAGGCATACTCAGTTTCCACACCGTTAAGTTAAAGATTTACATCCCCAAAAGCAGTGAATTTAAGAATGCTTGTACAGTATTGTTTTGGTATTACAGTTTTTTTATATAATACAGTAAGATTCCTACTGTAGGTGTGTGTTATCATGGAAAATCATGGTATATACAATTTTTTGTACCTTGACTACAGTTTCTTGTAGCTTTTGTGGACAAGTGAAATAGCCCCCGAGAAATGTTGGGGCACCAATCCAGTTGTCCCCATTAACTTCTTCCATCCATTATCCAACCTGCTATATCCTAACTACAGGGTCACGGGGGGTCTGCTGAAGCCAAATTCCAGCCAACACAGGGCGCAAGGCAAGAAACAAACCCTGGGCAGCGCGCCAGCCCACCACAGGGTGCACACACATACACACACCCACACACCAAGCACACACTGGGGACAAGTTAGAATCGCCAGTGCACTTAACCTGCATGTCTTTGAACTGTGGGAAGAAACTGGAGTACCCGGATGAAAGCCACACAGACACGGGGAGAACATGCAAACTCCATGCAGGGAGGACCCAGGAAGCGAACCCGGGTCACCTAAGTTTGAGGCAGCAGCGCTACCACTGCGCCACCGTGCCGCCCCAATTAATTATTTTTAAACTGAAATGAAAGCACAGGCACCCAATGGTGCAGAGGCAACAAAATAAAACAAAATAGTCCAAGTCTGGCTTTGTATTATCAGTCGGCTGTTCACTTTCACAGGATTCTATTGTTGTGCTCGTGCCTCATTTTGGTTTTGTAAGTGTACTGTGACCTTTAGACTATACTGTCTTTTCTTGTTTTCATTAATTGGATCACAGTTTTATTATCATCGGTTTGACTCTGATAGGCAACCCTGTTATGATATACAACACAAAAATGGTCTAAAGGGTGAATTGGCCTTAAACCTTAATAGGCCTGACCAGGACTTAACTAAATTGCATCAGAGATAGGCTTCACAGGTTTGCACAGGCCCAAAATGGGGCTGAAGCTTTCACTCTAACTGCGCAAAAATCCCGTCAAGGGAAAGGATAATCTTAAAAACAGCATAAAAGGACAAAAGTAAAACAATAAAAAAGCAATACAAAAATGAGAAACATTGCAAAAATTAAGCAAAAACAGCTTTGCCCAAAGGGCAAAACTCCACAATTACCACAAAAGCAGTTCATAATCTTCTACCAATAACAGTCAATGATCCTCGAGGGACCATCTCCTAAATTTGAATATAAAGGATGACGGTGGCCCCTCAGCAGTGAAGTCCTGGTGACCCCAACTCTTACACACTCTTAAACACCTACAAAGCACAAGGATTGCAGTCTGGAGACATGATTCATAACTGCTAAGTAATATTTAAGTAAAACAATAAAAATATATGCATGATAACAAATATACAAGAAAAATAATCATTAAAAATTAACAGAAATGAAAGAGACAACATACCTAAACTAAGGAGCAATCCTTGTTGAAATATAAGAAAAATCTTTTTGTCCCCTTTTTTTCTTTTTTTGTTTTTGGACATTTTTAAAAGTAAATTGTTCAATTATTATCTGGGGCATGCGTTTTATGATTCCCCTTTCCCTTTGGAGTTTTTAGGCTTTGGTTTCTTTTTGCCAGTGTGCACCACTTAGCCTGCTTCACAAATTTTGGTAGTCAAGCTACTTTGTCCTGGTGATGCCTACACTCTGTTATTCAAAACAGTATAGGAGTACAGGCCTGATTTTTGAGTTTCTCAAGCAAACTGCTCAGTTTTGTGGAGCCTGGCAATCACAACAATAATAAGGGCTTAACGTGTACATAAAGTAGTAGTCGTTTGTTCAGATCTTGTTACACTGCAATAAGCTACTAGCACTGTAGATATACCATAGGGTGCCTCTCTTTTAAAGTGCTGCTTCAATAATCTCCATGCTGTATGTAGTAAAGTGGCATAACATTCACAGACCCACTTAATCCAAATCAGAGTTGTGAAAGGCCAGAACCTATCCCAGTGGTAGTGGGTTTAATGTAGGAAGCAGCCATGAATAAGACAAGAGTCCTTTGCAGTATCTACTTACACACACACACACACACGCACACTCATACACTTACCCAGTTACACTGATGTCATCAATTAGCCTAAACTCCACATCTTTAGGGATGTGACAGGAAAACTAGAGTACCAGGAGAAAACCGATGCAGCATGCAGGAAAAATAATGTAAGCTCCACATAAACAATACTCGGGTTCAGGATTTGAACCCAGGACTATATATAGATCATAAAGCAGCACTGCAGTACACTTAAAGTGAAACACACACAAAAAATCAACCACACACAAATCCACAAGGCAGAGGTTTTTGGAATCATATTAAGTGATTTATTGAAATGACTGTGTGCAGCAACACAGCTCTCTAGTTATGGCTCCAGGCAACACTAATTTGGAGAATTTCAATGCTGAACCACTCTGCACAGTGTTTTCTTCTCTTTTCCTTTCATAGATGTGCTATGAAACAATGCTTTTTGATAAATCAGAACAAGAGTAAACAGTGGCATCTCACATTATCCAAGTAAATTCTTTGATAAAAAGTCACCTCAGTTATTATCTGAATATTCCAATGGTCCAGTACAATCTATATCAGTTATTTTTAAAGCTATATATTAAATTGCTTGTATATAAACCAAATTTCTGAGAACATAAAGGTAAAAAATAACTCACTAAGCAAAGTCTGACAGAGCTATAGTAATACACACTTCTCAGAATGAAAAGGACATATTGACATTAAAGTGGAATCTTTCCTCCATCAGTTTACTTTTAAATTGTTCATTGTAAAAATGAGTACATCTACATAGTCGGCCATTTTACCCAGTTTTGGAGGTGCATGATATCTTGTCACTTTGTGTCTGGTCAACACCTACTGGTCTTTGTGTGCTTTTGCATAATTTGGGTGGTTCATGCCCATATATGGTGTATACAATTTGGCATTTTTATGACCAAAATAGCCAGCCATATTAACCTGGGACCAGGACAGTAGATTAATTTAGAAAATTGAAATTCACTTAACAAAACTGCTGGCACGCAAACACATCATGTTTTCCTATAAAGAAAAACATGGCAATTAATGGATTTGAGAAAATAACCCTGTTAAAATCAAAATAAAATTTCTTACTATTAGATAGGTTTGCGTGTGTGGTAAACAGTTAACAATAGTCAGTGCTGCTGTCTCACAGCTACAGACGAATGGGTTCAAATCCCGGTAAACATCAGGCATAAACTTTACAATTTGTGAGATGACAGTGATTTTGTGACTGTATTGAACAGCAATGATAACAACAACAACATTTATTTATATAGCACATTTTCATACAAACAATGTAGCTCAAAGTGCTTTACACGATGAAGAAAGAGAAAAAAGACCAAATAAATAATTAAAATTAGGGAACACTAATTAACATAGAATAAAAGTAAGGTCCGATGGCCAGGGAGGACACAAAAAACAAAAAAAAAAAAACTCCAGACGGCTGGAGAAAATAAATAAAATCTGCAGGGGTTCCAGTCCACGAGACCTCCCAGCCCCCTCTAGGCATTCTACCTAATATAAATGACCTCACAATCAGTCGTCATTGTATTCAGGGTTCTCCTGGAATTTGATGGTGACGGTCTTGTGGACTTCTGGCCTTTAATCCATCAATGTAGGGACACCACGGTGCTTTGATTAGGTGGTGGTGGTGCAGATCACCACCACAGAAAACCAGAAAAAGAACAGAAGAGAAAGTAGGGTTTAGTACAGATTTTGGAGCCACCATGGATAATAATGATAATTAATTGAATATACAGGGTGAATTCCTATTGACAGGCTATTTCAGATCTTAGATGCATAGCAGCAGAAGGCCGCCTCACTACTTCTTTTAAGTTTAGCTCTTGGAATTCTAAGTAGACACTCATATGAAGATCTAAGGTTACAATTTGGAGTGTAAGGTGTAAGACATTTCAAAATATAAGATGGAGCGATATTATTTAAGGTTTTGTAAACCATAAGCAGTATTTTAAAGTCAATTCTAAATGACACAGGTAACCAATGTGCAAAACTGGAGAAATGTGTTTGGATTTTCTTTTCCTAGTTAAGATTCTAGCAGCTGCATTCTGTACTAGTTGCAATAGATTGATGTCTTTTTTTGGTAGTCCTGAGAGGAGTCAGTCAGTCAGTCATTGTCCAACCCGCTGTATCCTAACACAGGGTCATGGAGGTCTGCTGGAGCCAATCACCTGAGAGGAGTGTATTACAGTAATCAAGTTGAATGCAAACAAAAGTATGAACTAATTTTTCAGCATCTTGTAGGTTTATAAGACGTTTTACTATTTTTGTCCTAGTAATCTGATTAATATGTGATTTAAAATTAAGGTCAGAGTCAATAGTTACCCCTAAATTCTTTACCTTCATCTTGACTTTTAATCCTAATGCATCAAGTTTATTTCTAATAACCTCATTATATACATTATTGCCAATCACTAAAATTTCTGTTTTCTCTTTGTTTAGTTTGAGAAAATTATTACTCATCCATTCAGAAACAAAAGTAAGACATTGTGTCAGTGAATCAAGAGAGTCTGGGTCATCAGGCGCTATTGATAAATACAGTTGTGTGTCATCAGCATAGCTGTGGTAGCTCATGTTATACCCTGAGATAATCTGACCTAATGGAAGCATGTAAATCGAGAAGAGCAGCGGACCCAGGATAGAGTCTTGTGGAACACCATATAGAGTATCATGTGTCTTTGAAGTATAATTACAACTAACAAAGAATTTTCTACCTGCCAGGTAGGATTCAAACCAATTTAAGACACTGCCAGAGAGGCCCACCCACTGACTAAGGTGATCAATGGTATCAAATGCGGCACTCAGATCTAAGAGGATGAGAACAGATAAACGGCCTCTTTCTGAATTTACCCACAAGTCATTTACCTCTTTAATGAGTGCAGTTTCTGTACTGTGATTTGTTCTGAAACCCGACTGAAACTGATCAAGAATGCCATGTTTATTGAGGTGATCATTAAGCTGCATAATGACTTCTCTAGAATTAGGAGGGGATGGTCTTACCATTCAGAGAAGACAGAGGTAGTCATATCATTTGCTTATGAAATTGAAGAAAAAAATATTTTTATGGTGTCTTTGGTTCCTGTGGGATTTGGGATTGTGTGGTTGTATTATTCACATTTGGTTTCAATTCATTCTTTATCAACTAGTAAAACCATTCACTTAACACCTTTTTTATATTGCATTTCAGGCTTTATTCAAATGACAGCGGTTTCTCATACTGCATTAATAATTGCAAATTGCAAATAGATTTACTTTTATTATCTTTTTTTATTTAATGCAATCAAGCCGAAAGGGGCTGGATGGCCTTTTGTGCCCTTCTCATTAGCAGTTAACACTGATGATGCTCGGGTTTCCACCCACTCCTCCCACACAAACAATGATCAGCTTCCCAGCGGCTGTTGCACTAAACATCCTAATGCAGCCCTGTGACCCACCTTCCTTTCTTTTGGAATTCCTTCAAAAGTAATTTAAAAATGTGACTACCAGATATATCTCTCATTCTGGTTATTTGCTTATTTTAATCCATATCAGGAATGGCTTAGTACAATAATGCCACAGTTGGTAGCTGTGAATAACCCAGAGAGATAACAATACTCAGTGTCAGTGATGGGAATATGACACCTGTTCAGGCTGCTATCTGACACTGTAACTGTTTGTTAGTAAACCTAACCACCAATTGCTTTCTTTATTCTTGATTGGTAGTCTCCGGGAAGGTTCATCATCCTTTGTTTAAATGGGTGGCTCCTTTCTGTGGTGTCTGTCACTTTGATGCACTCTGAAAGTGCAGTGCTTTAGTAGAACTTTTTATATAGGGGTTGTGTCTTACATCTTCACAGGCAGGTGAAGTGACTTGCCTGAGGTCACAATGTGAGTCAGAGTTTGGGATTTTGGTTTATTACTCTGCATTTGAGTAACTAGGACACACATCTTGACAAGATTGTTTTATTTTATTTGCAAATTACAAGTTTGACTTTTAGCTGAAAGTTATTGTTGCTGGTACTGTATCTGAAACATACTGCATATTTTTAAAAGGTTATATGCAAACCAATGGCAAATCCTGTCATGTCATTTTTCTAACCCACTTAATCCAGACCAGGGTCATGACAGTGCTGGAGCCTATTTCAGTTAGCATAGGGCGCAAGGCAGGAACAAACTCTGGACAGAGCACTAGTCCATTGCAGGGAGAACACACTAACACACTAGGGCCATTTTTAGTGTCTTTGGACAGTGGGAGGAAATCCACACAGACACAGGAAGAAGATGCAAACTCCACACAGGGAGGACCTGGGGCATAAACCCTGATATCCTTACTGCATGATACACTGTGCCACTGTGCCATCCTGATAAATTAATGTACAATGAATACACCTTTGAGTTGTACCTGATTCATATAAAGGAAATGACCCCAAAACTATTTTTATCACATGATTTGATTTTAAAAAACAACAATCATGGATTCATATTCTTGTGAGGCAGAAAATACTGGATTTCTTTCATTTCATCATATTTTTCATACAGTAATCTATTTGATTCATGTTGATTAGATGATAGTTATGTTAAAATGTTTTCATGGATGCGACCATCAGTGGTCACTATGTTGATGCATGGGGCCTAGGCAGCTAATGCACTTGTCATGAGTCATGACATCTTGGCATCCATAATATAGATAATGTTGATGCACAGTAGCATATGCCAAAACATTAAAACTTTGTAAAACAAAGTCTTTTCTAGATATTTTCATTGAAGCTTCATAACATTGTCTCTGACTATGCCCTTGTTTTACCCAGGTACGTGGCAACTTATTTAAAATCTTGTGCAGTATATTGACACTACCTCTATTTTCCAATAACTATTCTGACTTATCCTCAAGAAGGAGCTTCCTTTAGATCCCTGCCCTTCAACAAAAAATAAAATAATTCCATGGAATTCTTTCATTGAGTCCACAACAATTCTGTATTAGCTAGCATCTCAAAATGTGCACACTGTAAATCACACTGTAAATCTTCAAGTAAACAGCCTGTCAATTACCATTGTAGCTGCATTTGTCAAGGATTTCCAAATAGTTCAAATGCAGCTACCAAAAAAGCATTCCAGCACTAGTATGACTTGCCGTACAATGGAAAACTCCACAGTGCAAGTGTAAAGATTTTAGTGAAATTCAAAGCAAATGGTTCACACAAAAATAAGGAAAAACTTAATAATACGTGCAAAAAGGGGGAAAAGGGAAACTTATGGTATTCTGCTCGAGAAGGAAGCATCTAGCTTACATTTCTTAAGGTTTCTAAATGTAATCTCATTCACTACATCTACGTAAATAACAAACATGTATATGTACATACAAGCATAACAGTCAGTTGACTACACATTATGCCTTTAATGTTCATCTGTCTAACAGTTCATGTTTCTTTCTAGCTGTCTGACTTCATTCTAAGGACTGTTATATTGTCACCCAGAGCTAACATTAAGAACATTACATTAACTTTAACTTATAGGGTGTTAAATGGAATCTTTCATTATCTATGTGAAGCTACATTATATCCAACTTCCAAACTAAGCAAACTAACGTAAACTTACTACAAACCGGATTCCAAAAAAGTTGGGACACTAAACAAATTGTGAATAAAAACTGAATGCAATGATGTGGAGATGGCAAATGTCAATATTTTATTTGTAATAGAACGTAGATGACAGATCAAACATTTAATCCGAGTAAATGTATCATTTTAAAGGAAAAATATGTTGATTCAAAATTTCACGGTGTCAACAAATCCCAAAAAAGTTGGGACAAGTAGCAATAAGAGGCTGGAAAAAGTAAATTTGAGCATAACGAAGAGCTGGAAGGCCAATAAACACTAATTAGGTCAATTGGCAACATGATTGGGTATAAAAAGAGCTTCTCAGAGTGGCAGTATCTCTCAGAAGCCAAGATGGGTAGAGGATCACCAATTCCCACAATGTTACGCAGAAAGATAGTGGAGCAATATCAGAAAGGTGTTACCCAGCGAAAAATTGCAAAGACTTTGCATCTATCATCATCAACTGTGCATAACATCATCCGAAGATTCAGAGAATCTGGAACAATCTCTGTGCGTAAGGGTCAAGGCCGTAAAACCATACTGGATGCCCGTGATCTCCGGGCCCTTAAGCGACACTGCACCACAAACAGGAATGCTACTGTAAAGGAAATCACAGAATGGGCTCAGGAATACTTCCAGAAACCATTGTCAGTGAACACAATCCACCGTGCCATCCGCCGTTGCCAGCTGAAACTCTACAGTGCAAAGAAGAAGCCATTTCTAAGCAAGATCCACAAGCTCAGGCGTTGTCACTGGGCCAGGGATCATTTAAAATGGAGTGTGGCAAAATGGAAGACTGTTCTGTGGTCAGGCGAGTCACGATTCAAGTTCTTTTTGGAAATCTGGGACGCCATGTCATCCGGGCCAAAGAGGACAAGGACAACCCAAGTTGTTATCAACGCTCAGTTCAGAAGCCTGCATCTCTGATGGTATGGGGTTGCATGAGTGCGTGTGGCATGGGCAGCTTGCATGTCTGGAAAGGCACCATCAATGCAGAAAAATATATTCAGGTTCTAGAACAACATATGCTCCCATCCAGACGTCATCTCTTTCAGGGAAGACCCTGCATTTTTCAACAAGATAATGCCAGACCACATTCTGCATCAATCACAACATCATGGCTGCGTAGGAGAAGGATCCGGGTACTGAAATGGCCAGTCTGCAGTCCAGATCTTTCACCTATAGAGAACATTTGGCGCATCATAAAGAGGAAGGTGCGACAAAGAAGGCCCAAGACGATTGAACAGTTAGAGGCCTGTATTAGACAAGAATGGGAGAGCATTCCTATTTCTAAACTTGAGAAACTGGTCTCCTCGGTCCCCAGACGTCTGTTGAGTGTTGTAAGAAGAAGGGGAGATGCCACACAGTGGTGAAAATGGCCTTGTCCCAACTTTTTTGGGATTTGTTGACACCATGAAATTCTGAATCAACATATTTTTCCCTTAAAATGATAAATTTTCTCAGTTTAAACTTTTGTTCTGTGATTTAAGTTTTATTCTGAATAAAATATTAGAAGTTGGCACCTTCACATCATTGCATTCAGTTTTTATTCACGATTTGTATAGTGTCCGAACTTTTTTGGAATCCGGTTTGTATTAACGTTAATTTAAATCCATTTCAGAGTCATTTCAAAACACATTCTAATGCTTTAGCTGTAATTAATTTACATATCCTATTATAAATTGAGGAATTCAAATACAGTATAATGTTTTTGAAATCATGTATTTTCACTAAAATCCTCTTCAATATGACAAATTAATCTGAAAATGTTTTCTTTATGGTAAATTGCATTTGCTGTACAATAAGTATTGTTACACATATTGTTTATAAAATCAATTTTATTAATGTTTCATTTACAGATAATCAGACACACAATAGAAATGTATGAACACATAATGAGGCAGATAAAAATAAAAAAATAATTGGAAATCTGTAAGAGTAGTAAAGTTCAATCAATATTAAATACATCGATTTAACCTTTCTATGGTATGATGAGTAATGTTGAATTTTCTGGTTTCTGATTTTCGCTAGGATTTTTTTTTGTTTTTTGTGACTTAAGAATTGGATCGCAGATTTGAATTGTTTGATCTGGATTGCCTTTTTGATAGACAGATACATACATACATACATACATCCTATATTAATCCCAAGGGGAAATTCACATACTCCAGCAGCAGCATACTGATAAAAAACAATATTAAATTAAAGAGTGATAAAAATGCAGGTATAACAGACAATAACTTTGTATAATGTTAACATTTACCCCGCCGGGTGGAATTGAAGAGTCGCATAGTGTGGGGGGAGGAACGATCTCCTCTGTCTGTCAGTGGAGCAGGACAGTGACAGAAGTCTGTCGCTGAAGCTGCTCCTCTGTCTGGAGATAATACTGTTCAGTGGATGCAGTGGATTCTCCATGATTGACAGGAGCCTGCTCAGTGCCCGTCGCTCTGCCACGGATGTCAATTGCGATATGATACCTTTCTCATATTTAATGTTTTGAACTTGAAGTATAAAGTAACATCTTTATGAAATATTCTTTCAAATGGAGCATATTTTATTTCTTTTTATAATAGATTACCAGAGGGTGATATATACTATGTTTTCTGATAATCAAACGTAATCAACAGTCATGAACACATACTTTTTGCATATTAACTTTACTTTCCTAATATAATGCATCTTAACAGGATGAAATAAAAGAATTCCTTTGAGTTACATAAGATGCAAAATGTAGTTTGTTTGAATCTTAACAGCAGAACTTAACATTATAGCTGTTGTGGTTTAGCCAGGATTACTCTTTGAGTAGAGTGCCAAGGGGCAGAGCCACTATGTTGATCAGCTGGAGGACTACCTTCTGAGTATTTATAGAGGGAAATAGTCAGGCCCTCCAGAATGGCATTGTGAATTGTTGGGGTCCATCATTTGTGAGTATTGTTGAATTTTCTGGTTTCTGATTTTTGCTGGGTTGTTTTTATTTTTTGTGACTTAAGAATTGGATGGAAGATTTGAATTGTTTGATTTGAATTGCCTTTGTGATTATGTTGTTCATTTTTATTCTTTGAATCTTTGAAAGATTATGGAACTGAGATTTGTTTGTGTCTTTAAGGCTGGCAGTTTATGGTCATCCTCTTCACTGAAAAGCATTTTTGAATAATTGTGAGATTTTTTAACTTTAAAAGTTTAGCCCATTTTGGATCTGTGCTGTCTGAAGCCTGCCTTTTAAGTTGGGGGGTAAATTACCTGGATTGAGGCCTACGTTTGGATTATCAGTCTGGTGTTAAATATGTTGAGACCTTCACATTTTTGCTGTAGTTTTTGTATAACTTCATGACATCAAGTCAAAGGTTTTTTTTCATCTTTAAATTGTGGATTACATATTCAAGAAGCTAATGAAGCTGATCTTCTAGTGTCATAGATCACCATTTTTTCATGCATTAGACTGTCAGCAAGGAAATGTAAAATTATTATGATACAGAACCCTGAACTACAATGTCAAATTATTTTAAATATATATATATATATCGCATACCATGTTTTGACAGATAGCAATATCATTGTCTTTATTAAAAGTGATGCATTTCTGTATTGACAGAAGCAGAAGATCAGAAAGCTGTTCTTGTCTGCATTGTTTCTGATTTTGGGCTTAACCAAATTGAGCTTGGGTAGACTTTGTTCCGCAGTTGCTGTTGATACAGGCATTTTGATTTTATGATACTTTGTTTGGGAGAAAATCACTTGAGTTGACAGAAAATACTGTACGCTGTGAAAACATTTTTTAAATCGCCAATACTTTTTGGAAGTATAAGGAGGACTGATATCCATAACAAGGGAACTAGATATGCTGCAGTTATAAGGAAAGTGAATATGTGCAGCATGTGTACAGACATTAATGTTGCCTTCTGTGTCATAAGATCTTGCAAAACAACATGCCAAGCACACAGATAATTATTATACATTTATTTGGAGCTAAAAGCAATAATTGCCATACACCTTACTTTAGTTCAATAAGGGATAGAAACTGTAGCCTACCTAGCTTTAACAAACCACATTGTTTATTGCTTTTTTCCACTCTTATAATAAGAAGCTATTATTTTCTGATGTGACAAAAGAGTGCTTGGGTCAATGAGGGTAAAGGGTCAGGGACTTAAAACATTGCAGCCATTCCTCTGTGCACATCCCTGTCTTGACCTCTGCCATGACAAACAATGAGAAAGTTCTTTGCTTCCAGAGATTTCTAGCAAAAGAAACTAAGCTCATACTTAAACACTGACTGTTTTATTTTAAACAGCCAATATTATCTTAAAACATTTTAAAAGTGTTTCCACACTCTGGCAATTGAAAAAATCACAGCTGCTGAGCTCCAGACAAGGTGGACCACCACAATCCCTGACCTAGTTGACCCTAGGACTTTTGAAATATGGCCCTCTGTCGTTTCTCACCCTCTAAACTTCTGGAGCACTGTTTTCTGCTTGAATTAAATAAAAATTAGAAGGACAAAGAGATGTGAGGAATTTGAAGGGCAAAAACAAGCTGAAGTATAAACAAAGAAATCAGTCCTGTCAAAACTGCTTAAGCCAAATATACAAACAAACCTCATTCTCAAAAGAGATGCACAGTTCTGACTTCCTTAACATTTTGTTTTGCTTCTAAATACCTCTACAAGGTTTTATTCATGAATCCAAAAGGGTGGGCACTGGGACTAGCATGTTTCCATCTTAAATACAATTGGTACAGTAATAATACATTTTATTTATATAGTGCCTTTCCCATGCTCAAGGCACTTACAGAATATAAGAAAGAACAGCAGGGTATACAGTATATAGCATTGTGCAAACCAAATAAATAAATATAGAAGAGTAAGACAGTAAATTCAGAGAAAGCCTAACAGACAACACAATTGATCATCTAGTACACATACAGGTTACATGAGCATCTTGACAGAGAGGTAAACTGAGAGAAGAGTAATAAAGACAAGTAGAGCTAAAAGCCTTACTGAGCAGATGAGTTTTAAGTTGTTTTTTAAAAGAATTCATGGAGTCTGCCAGTCTAATTAATTTCGGTAGCTCATTCCGGAGTCTGGGCGCTATACAGCTGAAGGCCCTGTCACCCATAGAGTGTAGATTAGTGTGGGGCACAACAAGATGGCCAGAATCAGAGGACCTTAGTAGGCAGACAGGCACATAGTGATGGAGATGGTCACTGATGTAGTTTGGCGCAAGGTTATTTAAGGTTTTGTAGGCTATTAGTAGGATTTTATATTCAATTCTGTAAGACACAGGGAGCCAGTGAAGACGGAGCAGGATGGGTGTGATGTGCTCACTGCTGCTGGTTCGAGTAAGGACTCTTGCAGCTGAGTTTTGAATAAGCTGGAGCTGTAATATAAGATTAGAAGGGGCACCTGCCAGCAGCGAGTTACAATAATCGATGCGGGATGTGATAAAAGCATGGACAAGTTTCTCAGCATTAGAAAAGGAGAGGAAAGAGCGAACACGGGATATGTTATGGAAGTGAAAGTAAGAAAGTTTCTTAATGTGATTTATGTGGGCAGAATAAGAGAGGGAGGAATCAAAAATGACACCAAGATTCTTTGCCGTAGAGGCAGGTTTGATGAGATCACCGCCAAGATGGACTGGGAAGGAGCTCATTTTTTTAAGTTGCATTTTAGTCCCAATTTACAGGAGTTCAGTTTTGTTGCAATTTAATTTTAATGAGTTCTGCTCCATCCATGTTTTAATTTCAATAAGGCAGGTTGTGAGCTGAGAAAGCTCTGATGAAGTTCCACTTTTAACATTGAAGTAGAGTTGAGTATCATCTGCATAAAAATAATAGCCCAGTCCATACCAACAGCATGGCTACAGTCACATGAAAAAAAACACAAAATAGTCCATATTTAAAATACAGATACAAAATGGTAAAATGGAATTTCATCCAAATAATGCTAAACCAATAACAAAATTAACACATAAATAATCACTCCCTGTTGGGCACAAAATCACTATTAAACTTTGAACCCAGAATGACATTGATACACACACACACATACATTCATGCACACATGCCCTTTCAAGTCTGAATGATCCTTTTCTGCGTCACAAAGTAATTTCTGACAACACTGGGGAAAAAAAGGAAATAGATCTAAACAGGACACAGTCCATTACAGTTCACACTCACACACACTAACCCATACTGTGGCCAATTCAGAATTGCCATTTAACATAACTTGTACTTCTTTGGGGATGAAGGAGGAAAATGTATGCAGAAAAATGGGCAAAACTTCACACAGACAACATCCGGACATGGGATTCAAACTCTGGACACTGAAGCCATGAGCCACTGCACCACCTGAACCCACAGGGTAAGATTACATTAAATTAAAATAGAAGGGCAATAAAATCTCCATTACTGTGTGAAAATAAAATCATTCAAATTATCATTTTATATTTGGCATCTTACAATCTTGATCACTAATATATCTATATAGATAAAATTGTTAACTGTTTGAATGTCAGTTGGTTTGTTTTCTGATTATGCAAAAATGCCTGAACTGATTTCCACAAAAAATTACATGTGTCTTGCCATTAGTCCAACTAAAAATATTGGCTATATGGGGTAATGAGAAATGGGTGGAAGGCAACTCAAAACTCAGCACTGACATGGGGACTACATTTACCATCAGGCAGGTGCAATGTAAAGTGGCTGAGGCGAGGATTTTGTCATCAGCATGCACAAAGTTTTCATCTGCCAAAAGCAGATCTTATCCAAGACCACGTGTGTGCCCAGCATTTTCTTTGCAATTAATTAGGAGAACAATTTTATTGTTTCACGATATTACAGATTTTCTCTAACAGTATGTCTTATTGTGAGTTAAATTTAGCTATGTTGAAGTTCTAAAAGACAGTTTTTTCACCCATTTATTTCTACCCAGGCAGTGGCCGGTACTTTGGCTAGTTTTTTTTCACAAGCTGCATGTCTCCCACCAATTGGTTGTGCTCTCATATTTTTTTATGTTTTAACAATATTTTGACTGTGCTGTAAAAATGGTGCTGTCCTTTGGATGAGACGTAACATTGAGGTCCTGAATCTCTGTGGCTATAAACAATCCCTGGGCATCCTTTGTATAGAGTAAAGTTTATCCCAATGTCCTGGCTAAATTACCAATCACCGCCTCGTCAAATCTGGCCCCCTAATCCTTTCCCGTCTCTAATTGGCTAACTATCTCTCACATTTTCTCCACCTAATAGCTAATGTGTGGTGAGCATAGTGGCACCAATAACAGCTGCCGTCGCATCATCTAGGTGGGAGCTACACATAGGTGTTAGTTGAAGAGGTTCCCAACTGGCTATGTAAAGTGCTTTGAGTAGTGAGAAAAGTGTTATATAAATGTAATTAATGATTATTATTATTTTGCAAATAGAAATAACTTTCAATCTAAACATCTATAAAAAATTAGAAAAGAAATTTAGAGCCGCAGGCCTCCAAATATTCCTTCACCCTGAGAAATATATATATATGGAGTAGTGTTGTTTATGAGAAGATGTTATAAATAATATTTTAAGAAAATGATAAAAATAGGAATGTACTATGTCCTGCTGCTTCTGTATTTTATGTGTATTCTATTTTTTTTATAAAGGTTTAATTTCTTAGTACTCTCTTCATGGAAGTCATCATGCCATTTAACCTTTTCTCCTAATCTAGCTAACTGGACAGAGCTGCAAATCTTAAACATGAGTACCAGATGAGAAACTTGCATGCTGATGGTTTTGTTTAATAATGTTAATTTGCTGCCATTTGTTTCAAGAAGTTAACTCATCATTAAAAGCTAAACTAATTGCTTTTTTTCTCTAATGCTAGAGTGTCAACTCCAGCACTGCCTAGATTGAATTGTGTGAATGCTGTTCCGCTAGCATTAGGCTCAAGATAAAAGCATCTTGTCTTCCTTCAGGTATGATGTGCCCCCTACAACATGCAACAGACATTAAAGGATTAGATTTCTAATGCTTATTGCCTAAAAATATCCCTACAGTTAAATATTCCAAAATTCTTATAAAAAAAAAAAAAAATGGGATTGTTTTGTGGAGTTGTCTTGCTGGCCACCTTATCCTTAGTATGTCCTCCTTATGTCCTGAGAGGTTATTATTTTATAAAGGTGTCATTGTTCATTAACAGCTGATTGCTACCTCTCCAGGTTTTTGTTTGTTCAATTGCCATTCTTCAGTAGAACATCACTAAATGTAGACTTCAGAATAAAACAATGTAAAACAGCTTAGAAGTAAATGAGCAATAATAAATATATGCTAATATAACAAATGCCAATAATGCAATACAAAGTTACACAGTATATCATAGTAAATACCGCCATTATTGTTATTTAATGCTTTTATTGACTAAAGAAAATTATTTGATATTTTTTATTTTAACTTGCAATATTTGTGCATGAAGAACTTTAGTTTTGTAATGAAGTTTAACTTCTGTGGAATAGACAGTTAAAAAGAGAAGTCTATTACACCAGCCATGTGTCAGGAAAAAGTGATAGCACCAGAGAAACAGGACACCAACAGGTTGCATAACTCTATTGTTAACTGATATCTGCAGAAATATGAGACCATCTTAGCAGTAAGTTGTTGACTGCCTGTTGTGCTATTTGCAGGTAGATGAATGTTGCTTTAAATAAACAAAAGGGATACCCCTATATCACATTTCTATACTTTCTTCACTAAAACAAAATATAAGCATATCCACAGTTACATCATTAGTTTCACTGTCAAGATATTGCTGTGAATATCATTGATGCATTTACCAGAGCATTTGTAGAAGTTTTAATGTTGTTTTTTAAAGCTATTGCAGCCCATCTTTTCCATACAATAAACACAATGCAGTACCATATATTAGTTCTTGATCCCACCAAAAAGATAAAAAGCAAAAATTGAAATAATTATTTATAATTTTAAAACTTCGTCAGCTTGCTCAAATATTTGATCAAAGCAGTATTCATTGTTATTGAAAGTCTTACTTAATTGGAATTAAAAAAAAATATGGTGTATCATTCTTAAAGAATTAATAATTTATAAGAGTATAAGGTGTGTGGCAGTAGTGCATCGAAGAGCATTGCAGTCTTATGTTGCTTGTGACTATTGCTGAATTCTTCGAATAATGGCCAATACACCTTTGGCGTGTTCTCACAGAGAGAAAATGTCTAATAATAGGAAACATCCAAATTTTCACCAACAGTACTGGTACTTGCAGCAATTCATCATCCAGCACACACCCCAACCCCTTCCCCTACAACAAAATCAGCATTGACATGTTAAAAAGTACATGAAAACAATTAAAGGTTCTGTTCATGTTTTCATTTGGCCTGCATTACCTTTGAAAAGGTTTAGTGCTCTCAAAAGTCACTTTTTGGCCGGGAACATCTTTATTACATCCCAGCAGGGTTTTATGCATAATACAAAGCATCTAAACCACTAATGATCTACTTGTTTAATGATTCATAGTTTCAATAGTGTGCACGTTTAATTGCATTACAGAAGTTAACACAATGATTTTATTCACCGTTGGAAACTAATTACGTTTCCTACTACACTGAAATGGGCATGTGTGTGGCCTGCAGGGGGCATTCCAGCCGCCCTAACCCAACACAGACAGATGTTGAAAGTACAACACAGGCTTTATTCAGTGGGAAATGCTTTCCTTTTGTTTCCCACCTGCAGGGCATAGTACAGCAAGGACCAATAATACAATACTATAAATACAGCACTTTGCCTTCTTCTTCCTCTGTCTTGTCTCCCTTTCTCTCTCTGTCTCCTTCCACCTCCACTGCTCCTCCGGCAAGCTTAGTCTCCCTTCTCCTGACTGTGACTCCTGGAGCAATGGCGGCATGCTTCTTTTATGCTGCACCCTGGTGCACTTCCAGTGGCCCATTAGCATGATACAAAAATACTTCCTGGTGAGGTGGAGGCCCTACCTAGTAAGGCTGTACAGCTCCTGCAGCACACCCTGGTAGTACCCACAGAACCCAGCAGAGCTGTGCCGAACTCCAACCCCCATGCAGCCCGGTGGGAGTCCAAGGCACTACTACTACCCAAGGGGGCTGCCAACTATCGCTCTGGGTAAGATAATTCCCTGAGCATCCTCTTTCCCCCAGATTTTCCATTACAGAGGTGTCCCAACCAGGTAAGGGCCCTGACCATCTGCCACATATGGTATAATAAACATTTAAAACACATAAAGAAAATGTTTAGCAAAATTAAATACAGAATATTTTAAAGGAGTAGTTACTTATCAACTGAAAAATTGAAAAGCATTTGGGTGGCAACCAGAAGATATGATGGAAGCATAGTTACTCTCTTGTCCACTTTCTTTTAAACATTTTTCATTTAATAATGGGACAAAAATAATGACCAAAAATTAAAACACTACACCATTAAACAGCAACAGCACCAAGCACAGCCCTATAACCAAACTTCCTGTGGCATGAGCTTCATCTTTTTTGGGTGGGCTGGCAATTTCAGTTTTTCTCTGGCAGATATGCTTTTTTTGGACATTGATGGTTTGAATATGGATAGTGAATTTTGGATGTAAATATAACACTGTAATTTTCAGATAGAACTAGTGAATGATTGATATACAGTTTAGCAGTAAAAGCCCACATTGCAAAGTAAAAGTTGAAAACACAATATTATTAATTTTCTGCCAAGGAAATTCAAGTCTAAAGCATCATTTTGAGTTTTGTAAGCCAAGCAAGTCGTAACGATCATGTAAATGGTGTATTAATGTCCACAAGTTAATACTTGTTTAGGTTGGCTTGAATTATTAATTGCATATGTGGGGGCATTTTCACTCATCATAATTAAATTCATATGAATTTCTTTTTTCTACTTTTGACTAATTATGAAGTTAGGAAGTAACTGAGTGAGGTGATTCCCTTTAAGACATTATATTAGTGTGATTTTTACAATTAATACTGAATCATTAGAACATTAGAACAACCTTGTCAAGAACAGGCCATTTAGCCCAACAAAGTTTGTCAGTCCTGTCCACTTAAGTATTCCAAAATAACATCAGGTCTAGCTTTGAAAGTCCCTAAAGTCTTATTGTCCACCACACTACTTGGTAGCTTCTTCCATGTGTCTGTGGTTCTCTGTCTAAAAAAAAAAAAAAGCTTCTTAATGTTTGCATGAAATTTACCCTTAACAAGTTTACAACTACATCCCCATGTCTCAATTCACTGTACTAATTCCCTTCATAATTTTAAACACTTAAATCATGTTCTTCTCCTAATCTTCTTTTGCTTAAACTGAAAAGGCTCACCTCTTTTAATCTTTCTTCATTAATTTATTCCCTGCAGTCCTGGAATCAGCCTAGTTGCTCTTCTCTGGATGTTTTCCAGTACTGCTATGTATTTTTGTACCCTGTTGACCAACACTGTACTCCAGATGAGGCCTGAGGCCTGATTAGTGCATCATAAAACTTCAGTGTAACCTCCTTGGACTTGAATTCACATCACTGTGCATATTTTTTTTTAATTCCTTTGGCTAATGTGAAAGATAGAGAATGTTATTTACAAAGTGTGGAGAATATAAATACATGTGTGGAAATCTAATTTTGCTGTCAGCTGAGAAGAACCTCTATTCCGGTGATAGATAGATAGAAATACAGACAGATATTTTTATTTTTTAATGCAGTTTTGAATGAATCAAACAATAATAATAAAAATTATAGCACAATATATAAAATATTTATCCATTCAAAAAGTTACATACAGTGCATCCAGAAAGTATTCACACCGCATCACGTTTTCCACATTTTGTTACAGCCTTATTCCAAAATGGATTAAATTCATTTTTTTCCTCAGAATTCTGCCCACAACACCCCATAATGACAACGTGAAAAAAGTTTACTTGAGGTTTTTGCAAATTTATTAAAAATAAAAAAAATGAGAAAGCACTTGTACATAAGTATTCACAGCCTTTGCCATGAAGCTCAAAATTGAGTTCATGTGCATCCTGTTTCCCCTGATCATCCTTGAGATGTTTCTGCAGCTTAATTGGAGTCCAATTAATGCAGTGGTAAATTCTGTTGATTGGACATGATTTGGAAAGGCATGCACCTGTCTATATAAGGTCCCACAGTTGACAGTTCATGTCAGAGCACAAACCAAGCATGAAGTCAAAGGAATTGTCTGTAGACCTCCGAGACAGGATTGTCTCAAGGCACAAATCTGGGGAAGGTTACAGAAAAATTTCTGCTGCTTTGAAAGTCCCAATGAGCACAGTGGCCTCCATCATCCATAAGTGGAAGAAGTTCGAAACCACCAGGACTCTTCCTACTGCTGGCCAGCCATCTAAACTGAGCGATCGGGGGAGAAGGGCCTTAGTCAGGGAGGTGACCAAGAACCTGATGGTCACTTTGTCAGAGCTCCAGAGGTCCTCTGTGAAGAGAGGAGAACCTTCCAGAAGGGCAACCATCTCTGCAGCAATCCACCAATCAGGCCTGTATGGTAGAGTGGCCAGACAGAAGCCACTCCAGCCCGCCTGGAGTTTGCCAAAAGGCACCTGAAGGACTCTCAGACCATGAGAAACAAAATTCTCTGGTCTGATGAGACAAAGATTGAACTCTTTGGTGTGAATGCCAGACGTCACGTTTGGAGGAAACCAGGCACTGCTCATCACCAGGCCAATATCATCCCTACTGTGAAGCATGGTGGTGGCAGCATCATGGTATGGGGATGTTTTTCAGCGGCAGGAACTGGGAGACTAGTCAGGATAAAGGGAAAGATGACTACAGCAATGTACAGAGACATCCTGGATGAAAACCTGCTCTAGAGCACTCGACCTCAGACTGGGGCGGCGGTTCATCTTTCAGCAGGACAATGACCCTAAGCACACAGCCAAGATATCAAAGGAGTGGCTTCAGGACAACTCAGTGAATGTCCTTGAGTGGCCCAACCAAAGCCCAGACTTGAATCCAATTGAACATCTCTGGAGAGATCTTAAAATGGCTGTGCACCGACGCTTCCCATCCAACCTGATTTAGCTTGAGAGGTGCTGCAAAGAGGAATGGGCGAAACTGGCCAAAGATAGGTGTGCCAAGCTTGTGACATCATATTCAAAAAGACTTGAGGCTGTAATTGCTGCCAGAGGTGCATCGACAAAAGTATTGAGCAAAGGCTGTGAATACTTATGTTCATGTGATTTCTCAGTTTTTAATAAATTTGCAAAAACCTCAAGTTAACTTTTTTCATATTGTCATTTTAGGATGTTTTGTGTATAATTCTGAGGAAAAAAATCAATTTAATCCATTTTGGAATAAGGCTGTAACATAACAAAATGTGGAAAAAGTGATGCGCTGTGAATACTTTCCGGATGCACTGTATAATAAACATTTCCACATAATTTAAGGAAACACTCAAGAGATGACAGAAAAAAACAGTAAAACCTTTCTTAGTGCATCCCACTACTCCCTTGTTTTCAACAGTTTAAAATATGTGACTCAAATATTAATTTTCAGCTGATCTTCATCAGTAGAGCAGAGTCCCAACACATTTTCAAGCAAATCCATTGTCTGCATCAGTTTATAATGCACAAATTCCACCTTTATTATTGAGCAAATATTCAACTCATATTCAAAATTACAGAGGTAGACCCTGTTCTAAGTTGTTTATTATACATCATACATATATTATACATTCATAACATGTTTTCAAAATGGCTCATTTTTCCTGCTCCAGTAGAAAATGTAATACTTGCATCGTATGTCTCATTTTTCTTATTGTATTTAGTGCCACAAATGAACATGATATTATTACAATTATGCCTTAGTTTTGTACACAAATCCCAAAAGAAACTAATACAATACCAAAATAAATGGAATATTGTTTCCTTCTCTCTACAAAAGATATCTTTATCATTATCTGTCTGCTTAATTATATTTAAAAGGTATTTGTAGCAACAATACGATTTCTCCACTGCAGGTCTTCAATTACTTGGGTGTGTATGAAGTTTCCTTTAAGTAGCTTCCTTCTCAACTTCCACCCCGATTCTCTCTCCCTGTTATATTCAGGACACACATTAAAGCAGAGAAAAGAATAACTTTTATACAATACTGATAAACTGTTCTCTTTAGTAGATAATTGAAAACCACAGCTATTCCTTTATTTAATGTAACAAGGTAAAATCTACAGCAGAGCAAACATCTAAATCATTACTAGCAGCACTGATTGAGTCCTTCAGCATGTGGTAGTTTTTAGCCATGAGGGGGAGAGAGTACTGAATTGTCCTCGCTGACCTAGTTTCCAGAAACTAATACACCAGCATCAGTAAAAGGCTTTTTCTTGTTTTTATAAATCTCATAGTTTCCGTATTCTGTACCTACTTAATAGTTAAATAAAACTATCACATATTCAAAAGAGTTCATGAATAGAGAATATTAAACATTAAAGGCTCATTCTGAAGCCAAACAAAGTATTAACGTTCCTCCTAAATGTCAAATGCCAAGTTAATAAGACTGCTCTGTAAAATTTAGTCAGCATGGAGAGATCCATCTTATGCACATTCATTACTAAAAGAGCTTTGTCAAAATCAAACCCTCAAACATGGAGAAAGAAACTTAATTGCAAATCCCTCCAACTACATGAGTGAGAAACAAAAACATGTTTCTAAAGTACATGTAGTCTAAAAGCGGCAACTTTCGAAGAAATATCAAGAAGCCATCAACCACCTTCATAAAAAGAGCACACTGTGCTTTATCTAGTTTTATCCATCCCAAATTAAATTGATCAGCACTTCAGCCAAGGAGAAGGATCCTCACACATAAGCTTGTGCCATAGCAGTAGCTACTAAATTATTAATAACAATCACCCACCTTTTAAAATGAAAGTGTAATTATGATCCATTTACATTTGTTTAATTTACTGGTTAGTTTATCTAAAAGTCCCTGCCAATTACTCTTTATTTCATCATTCTCAAAATATTTGGGGTATCCTGCACTTTAATACTCCTGGTAAGGCTTTTCTACTAGCAAGGTGTATAAAATGCCTCCAGAATTTCAATGTTAAAAAACCAAAGCTGATATATGTGATATAAAATTACCTGCAGCTTGCAGATAATCAATAAGCCTTGCACTTCAACTGTGGAAGCAACCCGGCTGAGCAAAGCTCCTTTTCTGGCCAGTGCTGAGACTGGGACTAGTAATACAAGTGAGACATGCAGTGAAGACTCTTCATATACAGTTTGAAAAGAAAACAAAAAAAACAAAACAAAAAATTGGATGATTTTTGTGATCTAATTTTGCAATCGATACATAAATATCAAGTGACTGTGAGACAGACTACTGCATGAAAGAATACATTGAAGATCCTGGCAATAACTGAAGTGAAAGAAATAAATGACAGATGTGACAGACAGATTGAATGATGCAAGAATAAAATGAAAGGCCTGGGTAAGTGCTACAAGGGTTTGTTAGAAACAGGATAATGAAATGAATATGATTGTTACCTAAACTGAAGATATGAAAGCCATATTAACAAACCATTTGAATAGTTACAAAAAATGGCAGATATGGCTGAATAAAGATGGGTAATTTGAAAAATTAATGTCAGATATTTCGGGAATAAAGTAACACATTTGGGACACGCAGGAACAAGGAAGGATGTTAGACTTCTTGGCATTTTGTAGGATTTGAAAGGTGTACATCACAGGAAATGTATGTCAGAGTTTATCACTAAAGTCCTTTGGTGTATGTGACCAAAGAAAACCCTGTAGTCAAAAGATAATAACAATTACTAGGTAATTGCTCCAAAAGGGCTGTCATAGTTCATTATTATAAACTTTGGGAAAGTGAAAATGCATTGTTTTATGCCAGACATGAGAGATATATTCTTCTTGAAAACAGATTCACATTTTTTTACCAAAGTTTCTAAGTAATTGCTAAAAAGAGGACCATGTACCAAAGTATTAAGCAATGTCATTGAAGTACAGGAATAAGATATGGCATCCATGTTTCCAGCCAAACTAAGGGTCATAATTGAAGGTCTCACTCATACATAAAACACTCCCCAAGAGGCAAAGAAGTACAGCTTAGAAAGACTCCTACCCTCTGTTTTTAAAAACATTATTATAAGTCTGTGCATGTTGATGTAAATTTTTAGTAACATTTAAGAATTAATATTCCATTAGTAATTACAAACTTTTAAATATTGCAGTAATCCATAGAAATAACATGCATGGTAATGTCATACAGGTTTTTGTCTTAGGTCCAGGAATTTGTTCTGTGCTGTCACGACTAAGTGCTCACTAACCAGATACCCCCTATACTGCCAAAGATAAAAACAATGGTTATATTTATTATATGAGGGGAAAAGGAGAAAAGACATAGCTAAAAAAATAGATTAAAGTCAAAACCTTACATCTGTTGTATCTGTCGACAAACCAAAATGCAAATCTAAATCGTAGTCAAAAATCCAAAGCAGAGATTTTGTTAACCCTAAAGGCTAATTGAAGATCACACTGACAAAGTTTTAAGGTGTATTTGAAAACTTGGATAATTCAGGAATGACATGTTTGTGCAGTTGGAAACACTGGAATCATTAGATGGAAATATTCTCTTATCAGATTGGATAGCACAGACCTCACTAGAGAAAACCCAGTAGCAGGTAGGCAGCCAGTTGGCTGAAGCCTTCAGGACTGTGACTTTGTTTTTGATACTCTTCTTTACAATTTTAATCTCCTCCATTGTCCATTGGATGTAGTTGATTGATTAATTAATAAACAGATATTATTGGTTTCCAATTACTGCATGTTTAATCAGTTTCTAACTCAGAGGTGTGACAAGAACATCATTTGTGGGTGGGCATTTGGCTTGTCTGGGGGCATAAAATATCCATCCATTCATCCATCCCTATTTTTGTAGGGGGGTCAAATAATAATAAAAACATAATTTTATATAACATATAAACGCAAAAATTGAGGCATAAATCATAACCTATTGTTCAATAAAATTGACAGAGGCAATGGAACTTATTATTTTCGTGAACAAATATAGAAGTACATATACAAGGTAAATTATCAATAAAGTCAAATGTATACAACATATGTAATGTAGTCATTAGGGAGGCTATAGGATATCAGTTTCCAGTGTTTAACCTGAATATTATCTACAGGACCAGTCTGCGGTTACTCTTGGCAAATTCTGAAATAAATTCATTCATGTCAAGATTTTCTGTGATGTTTTTCTCATGTGCCAGAATGACTAAAATTCTCTTCCTTGAATGCAGCATTGTTCGGCGGAGTGTAGTGAGAATGCAGTTCAAAGTAGAGAAAGAGCTTTCGCATGCAGTTGAAGACACACCAATGATGAGCGCTATGACATATAGCAAATGCAACATAGGGAAGGCCTCTTTGTACTGCTGAATGCATTTGCATGCTTCAGAGAGATTAGCATCAGCTGGCAGTTTATCAATCAACATTGCTTTTGCCACAGCAATTTCATTTTGCAAGCTCCTGCTGTTTTGCTCTGTGCCTGATGTGGTTTCAGGAGAGAATGATCAAGAAATAATTCTGATTTTGGCAGGAGAAGCGATGTGGCCCTCAATAATTCAACATTTCTCTGAGAGAATCTTGTCTCCATTTCCACAATAGCTCTATCAAGAATGCTGAACATAGCCCTTTTAAAAGTCTGATTAGGAGCAATTTGTTCATCAGAGTCACCATGCCCAAGCGTAGACACGACAATACTATCATCAAGCTGTGAATTAACTTTCCGTTTCCTTTTGAGCAAATTGGTAGGCCTACTTTCACACTGAGAGAAATGCTTCTCCCAGAATGAGACGCATCTCATCTCCTTCAGTGTGGCCAGTGAAGCTGTCATCACCTCCCCAGCAGTGCACAAATCCACTGCATGTGCCTGTAGAATTGCATTGTCTGGTTTCAGGACACCAAGCACATGAAGGAGGAATTTTCCTGTATTGAAGAAATTCTGCTTTTTTAATTGGGTCAAAAGACCACATGCCTCTATGCAAATGTCAAAAGGGGCAGTGTCATGAGAGAAGCCCCCTTATAGCTTCATCATTGTTGACAATGGACTTTGTGACATCATATTGACTGGTCCATCATATTTCTAGAAGTTTTGCGAGTGTGGGTATATTGTATGTGTGTGAAACATAATGTCTGTGACAAAATGTGTTCAATGAATTTGACCAGTCAAAGAACTTCTTAGCCAGAGGTTCTGATTCCATTGCATGTATCACTGGTAAATGGAGGTGGTGGTTGTAGCAGTGTACATGTGGAATATACTTACCAACTTTGTTTTGTAACAATGCCTGGACACCACCCCTTGCTCCAGACATGACAGAAGTAACATCAAAGCACTGACACACTAAATTGTCTGGGCTGTAACCTAACTCAGAGAGATGTGACAGAATTTGGTTACAAATATATTCAGCATCAAGATGATTCAGTTGAATTAAGCCAATCAGGTGTTCTTCAGGGATGGAGTTCTGGACAAATTTAATCACTACAGACAAATTCTCAATGTTACAGCGATCCCCGGTACCATCACTTTTAATGCAAAATCCAGGAGAGTCAGCTTTTTCATATTTGGTCCTGATATCTTTTACCACCATTTTGGCAAGAGTCTCAATTATTTCATTTTGAATTACATTGGATGTGTATTTTGCATTGTCTGGGATGTATTTTACAATTTCTGCAAGTTTGGCATCTTTTTTGATTGTGTAATCAAAGAACTTAAGGAAAAGTCCCTCCTCCCCACCTTCGTGATTGTGACCACGCCGAGCCAGTTCATTGACTGCAAGGAACTGAAAGGCCTCCCCTTTTGTATCTGGGTTGGACTCAGTAGTTGAACTATGCTTTCACCCGTCTCTGCCCGGTACCGATGCTCTTGCCATGCAGACATGGTTCTGACGTGCGGGATACTAGACGCGTGTTTGTGGACGCCGCCACCGTCTTTTTCTAGAGTTTTTTTTCAATTAGTGTAGCCGTGTTTGGTGAATATGTCCTCGCGGTCCGAATTGAAAACACTAGATTTGCGGCAGGCAAAGCAAAGGCTGGCATCACGGACAACAGAATATTCAAGCCATGGTCGAGACTGATACCAGCTTGCACTAAAACATCTGAGTGTCTTTCCAAATTCGCGCTTGGGATAATTAATTAAAATGGGCTGGGATAGGTTATCCATATTTAAGTCAGGCTGACCCGACTGTATATTTTGTTGAAGGCAGAGGTTTGGAGTACCCGACACGGGCGCAGAGCTGGGTTGTGTAGGCTTATCTACATCTTTTGGAGTTTCAGTTCCCGACGTGGGTGCGCTGTGTTGCGTGTTGGTAGCAGCGGTGCTGGGCTCAACCGTGGAGCCAGCAGCTCGCGGAAGGAAAAGAGTTTTAAGATGTCTGCTTTTTAATAAGCCACCTATGCATAGCCTTTGGTGTTACCAAGCAGAAAATAAAATAAGAATGGAACGTATATACTGTTTTAATTAAAGAATGCGGACAACAGGTTCAAAATGTGCTGCAAAATGTGCGGCGAAGTGAACTGTGAAAATCAAATGTTATTCTTCTCCAGAGTTTTCATTGGACAGACAGAGCATTTCGCAGGGTGGGCATGGCTTGTCTCTGGGGGCAGTGCCCACCCCAGCCCCCCTGTGGTCATGCCTCCGTTCTAACTTCTTCTCTGTGCGTTTTAACAAACCTGTATATACATTTCTACTAGTTTTGTATTTAGTAATTAGTTTAATCTGTACTCATATTTTAACTGATACAGTGGAACCTCGGTTAACAAACGTAATCCGTTCTGCGACTCTGTTCGCTAACCAAAGCAATTTTTCCAGTTGAAATTAATGTAAATACAATTTCAGCCTCAGAAATTTTGTACTTTTATTTTTTTAAGGGTTTTTCTGTGATAAAAAATATAGAAAAAATGTTTATATAATTAGTACAAACAAATAAACTAAATTAAATAAAACAGCACTGTATTTACCTTGTTTGTTGTAGTTGGTGGCATAAGTGGATGGCAGAGAAAGAGGAGAAGGAAGCTGCTGTTTTAAAGGGGAATCCCCCTCCATAAAAACATTGGGTAACACTGATTCTGGGTTTTTTTCACGTCGCAATTCCTTTTCTTTGGGCACAAGAAAGCGATCTAATAAGATTTGTCTTTTTCTTTGCTGCAGAATTTTTCTAAAATACAATATTGCTTTGTCATTCATTATGTTAATTGCACTATTAGCCACAGCTTTGTTAGAGTGGTGCTTCTAAATAAATTCCTGCACATCAAAACCTTAAAGTCACCACTTGCATTAGCACAAAATAAAAGTGTAAGCCTGTCTTTCATAGGCTTGTGTCTGGATAGTGCCTTCTCCTCTTGCGTGATGTATGTTCTTCTGGGCATTTTTTTCCAGAATAACCCTGTTTCGTCGCATTTAAACAATTGATGTGAAACGTAGCCTTCACTTTCAACAAACTCCACAAATTCATCCACAAATGCTTTTGCTGCTGTTTCATTTGAACTTGTAGCCTCCCCGTGCCCTATAATAGTATGAATTCCACTTCGCCGGCAAAAATTATCAAACCACCCTCTACTCGCTTTAAAGTCTCACTCGTCTGCACTTGCACTGGGTGTTTTGGTCAACAAATCACTGTGTAACTGCTTAACCTTTTCACAAATCATTGCTTCGCTAAAACTATCTCCAGCCAGCTGCTTTTCATTTATCCAAATTAACAGCTATTTTTCCACTTCATCTAGCACTTTAGACCTTTGTTTCGTTAACACAGTCACTCCTTTAGCCACTTCAGCCACCTTAAATGCCTCTTTGTTCTTTAGAATTGTACAGACAGTCGACTTCGCCATATTGTATTCCTTCATGATGTCAGAAACACAAATGCTATTCTCATGTTTTGCTATAATTTCTTTCTTTACTGCTCCCTTAACACATTTCCTACTGCCACTATCACTAACACATTTCTCTTTCTTAGGTGCCATAACAAATAAATATGTAAATAAAAAATAACATTGAAACTGAACAAATAACAAAAAAAGTAACGTTAGTGAACCCAACACTCAGAAAAGCAATGTTTACAGCAAGCGCGTCAAAGCACAAACGAACACTAATGCACAAAAAACGGTCTGTGCTTGCGTTCGTTATCCATATTTTGGTCATTAACCAAGACAAAAATTGTTCAAAATAAAAGTTTGTTAACCAATTTTTTCGTTAAGTAGTGCATTCGTTAACTGAAGTTCCACTGTAACTGCTATTAGTGCTCTGCACTTGCACTCAGTGAAGAGCGCTATATACTTATATTGTATTGGTTTGTTGTATCCGTAAAGTCACATGCACTTCTGGTAGTTTGAGTCTGGCAACGTGGTGGTAACCAATAACAAATGCTCCCAAAATAGTGGAGTCCACAGCAAGCAAAATAGCATTCAAAAAGGTTTCAAATTATTTATTCCTAGAAAATCTTAGAATTGGAATTCAAAAGTATTTATTTTTTTAACTATAGTAAAAAACCTGAATAGAGGCATAAAAAAGAAACAAAACTTGAAGAAAAGTATCACAGACTCAGAACAGCTTTGGATTGCCAAGAAGTTCTCTCATGTTGTTGAGCAACTGAAGAAGACTCAATGTGAAGATGGGTCAGTATCTAAGTAGCAAGCAGACCACTTCTGTGGTGTGTGTGATGTCATGCTCAGCTGTTGTCTAGCACCCTGTTCCTACATATGTCTGGGCTGTTGCAGTGTGCTTAATTTAATGTTCTATTTTAAATTTTAATCTTTCTGATATCAATTTTACTTAACCTACCATTGTTTTTGCATTCCTTTATTATATATACTGCTCTGTTTTCCACTTATTCAACATCATCACATTTAGCATTGTGTTTAATATCTCTGGTTTCATTTTCCCTTTTCTTGTTGATGGGGTCAGAAATTTGCTATTGAGTTAAGTTCATATTCTGATTCTGGAGTGTTCAAAACATTAAAAAAGTTGTGTGTGTGTGAGTGCTTCTGTGGAAATTAGAAACTGAATTTCATATCTTAAAATTTGAATTTTCTTTGGAAAAGTATGCCTTTTTTGAGTTAGATTACATCCCAGCTAAAATGGGATATTTTAAGAACAGTTTTGTAGATATCCACTCTGAATACAAAGACTTATGTACAATGATAACTTCTTAAGAAATTGACTTATTTTTTTTACAAGTTAAATTAAGGTTGCCTTGTTATAAGCCTATTATTTTTGGTCAAATTTGGTTAAATACTTATCCCTATATCCTTCAAAAACGGTTTGAAATATGTCCAATGATAACTGCCATAGAAACTATTATGAGTGGTATGCTCGATGGGTTGGTGTCCTGGCCAGGATGAAGGCAGGAGGCCATAACTGAAGGAAAAGAATGGTCTAGTATCCCAACCAGGATAGGTGCCAGTTCTTTGCTTTGACAGGAGGCCTGCTTAGAAAGACAGAAGGTGGTTGCACCCGGGAGTTATGTTTTCCCCCTATGTGGGAGCTGTGGAAGGAGACAAGGAAACATATTGTATTATACTGTTGTGGAAAAGGATTGGGAGGTCTGCGAAGGTATTGTAAAATACAAATATCTTCTGCTTTAACTCAGGATGGTGCAGTGTAGTTGTGCCTTGGGGTATAGAGGCGCAGTGGCACCACCTGCTGGTCACACTGTTTAACTTAACTGGGATTTTTGTAGTCTGCTCTGATTAGTCCCGGGGCAAGGCCTGTTGATATATATACACACACAGCAAGCTATTGTAGAAAAGAGGATGTTGGCAAAATTTGATGGTATCATGAAAAAAAACCCTTTTATCCCTTCCAGGTGGTGCTGTCTCTGAGCACTTTTAGCCACAGGCTCAATCCACCACAGTGTGCTAAGAATTGCCTCTGGGGGTCTTTTCTGCCCTGCTATCAGGCAATCCCCTATGTAGTCATTAGGTTAATTTTGAAATATCTGCAAAATACATTTATTTATTTATCAGTCGATTGAGTAACTGTATTATATGTCCTGTGAGTCTTTTTCTGGTACTGTATGCATCTGAACTTCCCCAAGGGAATAATAAAGTTCATTTAATCCAGTCTAATCTAGTGTTTTATATATATTGTCACGCTTGGGTCACAAAGTTGCACAGGTGACTGGAAAAGGGATCAGGTTTCCAAGGAACAAAATTGTTATTGCTGAACTGGCAGGTACAAACACAAGACCTTATTCAGAACTGGTTTATCAGCAGCAGAAAAGCACACATGTTACAGCTGTCAAATGTGGCTGTACAGCTCCCCTGTCCAGGTCAAAGAGCAGAAAGTCCATCTCATCAAACAGCTTCAGTGACTCGGATACAGTGACTGGAGCAGACGTAGTCTGAGGGAGAGAGGACAGGAGAGTGCGCCGTTAGGTTGGTCGGGACTTAGTCTTTTAAATGTTCCAAGCCTCGTGTGAGAAGCATGTTGTGCGGTAAGCCTGCAAGCCTGCAGCTGATCCCACAAAGAGTGTCTTTGTTTCCCTTTGAAATACTGCTTAAGATGGAGTTTCTGAAGGGCAGCTGTGTTTCTTTGCCATAGGTTTACTGCTTAACAGAGAGACAGCTCACAGTAAAGAGCATAAGAGTTTGCAGCTGGTGGTGCTATGCAGATGGAAAAATGGAGAACTACTGAACTGCACACAGTGATCTCTAATCAGCCAATCACATGGCAGCAACTCAATGTATTTAAGCATGTAGACATTGTCAAGATGACCTGTTGAAGTTCAAACCGAACATCAGAATGAGGAAGAAAGGTGATTTAAATGACTTTGAATGTGGCATGATTGTTGGTGCCAGATGGGGGGAGTATTTCATAAAGAGCTGATCTACTGGGGTGTTTATGCAAAACCATCTGTAGGGTCTACAGAGAATGGTCCAAAAAAAGGTAAAATATCCAGTGAGCAGCAGTTCTCTGGGTGAAAATGCCTTAATGATTCCAGATGTCAGAGGAGAATGGCCAGACTGGTTTGACCAGACAGAAAGGCAACAGTAATTCAAATAACCACTTGTTACAGACAAGATATACAGAAGAGCATCTCTGAATGCACAACACGTCAAACCTTGAAGCAGATGGTCTACAGCAGCAGGAGACCACACCGGGTGCCACTCCTATCAGCTAAGAACAGACATCTGAGGTTACAATGCACACAGGCTCACCAAAATTGGATAACAGAAGATTGGAAAAACATTGCCTGGTCTGATGAGTCTGAATTTCTACGACATTAGGATGATAGGGTCAGAATTTGGCGTCAACAACATGAAAGCATGGATTCATTCTGCCTGGTATTAACATTTCAGGCTAGTAGTGGTGGTGTAATGATGTGTGGGATATTTTCTTGGCACCCTTTGGGCCCATTAGTACCAGATGAGCAATGTCACAGCCTACCTGAGTATTGTTGCAGATCATGTCCATCCCTTTGTGATCGCAGTTTACCCATCTGATGACTACTTCCAGCAGGATAACTTGCCATGTCACAAAGCTCAAATCATCAGAAACTGGTTTCTTGAACATGACAGTGACTTCACTGTACTCAAAGGGTTTCCACAGTTACCAGATCTCTGGGATGTGGTGGACATGAAGCTGACAAATCTGTAGCAACTGCATAATGCTATAATGTCCATATGAACCAAAATCTCTGAGGAATGTTTCCAGCACCTTGTTGAATCGAAGTCATGAAGGATTAAGGCAGTTCTGATGGCAAAAGGGCATCCAACCCACTACTAGCAAGGTGTACCTAATAAAGTGGCCAGTGAGTGTGTGTATGTATGTGTGTGTACACACACTGAGACATGATGCAAATACATAATCAGTTAATCAGCATTTTTGCAGTGTGCTACATACACACCACAGATCTCTGTGGATTTTGCATGAACCTTATAAATTTGAAGTTATCATACTCACTGGTTTAATGGAGCAGACAATTATGTAACCAGAGACTGAGCTGGACATGAGAAGATGGCACAACAAGCAGTTATAATATTGTTTTTATTTGACCAGATTTAAAAGCCTTACTATGAATGTAGAAAAAACACTGGAATAATATCCCTTAGACGTTTTTTACAGGTTATAGACATATAAAATAATGAACTAGTTTGAGTACCCAACATGTTTTCTATGTTAAATCACTTGGGAAGTCATTAACAAGACTTCTTTTATACCTTTTGTCCAGTGACAATGACAACACCTGGTGTCCCAATGCAGTAAGGTAAATTGTGTATGCAACATTTGAGACTCAAAATAATTATCTGACGGTTACTGTAGATATCAGTAACTGTAACGATAAGTTCCAACAAGTCACTTGGGAAGCAATAAGTAGTGGCTCTGACATAAATTACACATTCAATACAGTATATCCAACTGCAACTTTTTCAATTAAAAGCTTAAAAGGATATTCAGTTAACTTCACTAATAACTCAACTGATTTAACAGCAGTATTTACATACATTTAATCAATATGTGCTTTTTAACTTAACTAGGTCAGTGTTTTGTTATCTTGTTTAGATGATAAACTAAAGCGTGCTTGCCACTCAGAATTGCTTGAGATCCAGTAAACAAACAAGATAATTTATTGTGGCTATAATGCACATTTTTTCCTAATGTATTAGAGCTTCTTAACTTTATGTCAGCCATGTCAGTTATTTACTTTAATGGGCAGGGCAACTTGGAGAAATTGTATATCTTGAGTGACCTGTGAATATCTTGGAATAAAACCAGCAGGCCTTGGAAAAAGGCGTTGAAGACAAAGAGGCCTATTCTATCATGTAGTCATCACAGCTGTCACCAGGAGAAGTCGATAGAAATGATATGTACAAAATGAAATGTAGGTAGTGTAGAATATATTGTAGAAACGTCAAAATACAGAATGTTTAATTGAAATTTGAGTTCATTTACAGGTTAGAAATTAAACTAAGGTTAACAAATCAGTTGGAATGGATGAAATTACATGCATGCATCCAATTGTCTGGACTAGTTCCAACAAAGTCAACCTAATATTACAGACAGGGCAAACTGCATGTGGTGAACAACTAAATAAATATTTTGTAGGAATTTTGCTATTCAGGACAATATTTGCAGTGAACTATATGTTCCTCTTATAAAGCAAAAGAAACTTCTGGAAGAATACACTTTGACAGAAGAAAAATTTATGTGAATTGAACCATGAAGATAGAAAAATTAATGTTTGCAGTTCAAAATTCCCTCTAGAGTAAAGTTTAAAATGTTAAAGACATCCACTCTCCAGTATATTTACCTCATATGCTGTGGTCCAAAAGAGTGTATAGGGACTGTATTTTCATGTATACAGAATACGGTGAAATTCACTTTATAATGCTGTTATTAGTGAGTGTTACCAGCTTACCTCAAATCTTCTATCTTCCTTAACTAATCACCTTTCCTTGACTCTTATAGGATTATAGGGTTATTATGGTCATGTGTACAGAGTACAGTGAAATTCTAACTTGTATGTGCACATTGGTGCTGATCGGTGAAGTTTGCAGTAAATACACTGTGTTCGTTAATGGCCTCGTTTGACAAATATTTTTCTAGAAATTCATCATGTGGCCAGCTTAGACGCACATTTTTTTCTCAGTTCCCCATGATGCCTTATAAGGGGTATGTGAAATCACATGCTCAGAACTTTCACATATGCGTGCTTTAAGATTGTTGCATTTTAGGTTCATGCATGACCTGATCTGTACTCTCAGCCAGATTTCCACACTTCTTGTGGTTTAAAAAAAAAAAAAAAAAAAAAAAGGAACACTTGCAGTATGTTCATTTGAGGCGTACATTGGCACTGGGTATATAACACTGGTCCCTATGTGCTGGCAGCACAGCACCGCATGACTAAATTGCATGCATAATTAGCCAAGTGCCAGTAACTAGGAGCCAAAATCAGCCTTAAAGCAGTACTACCCCCTCCTACTCCTCATCAGAAAATACAGTAGACCCTGTGCAATATTAATAATAGTAACAGAAGATTTACTACTGTTTAAAAGGTGTTTCTTTCTTCTTTATGGAAAAGGAAAGTGTGACACATCTGCAAAGATACTTGGGGAAACAAAAAAGATGTTCGAGCTAAGCCCAACTAAAAATAAGGGAACAAGTTAGTCCTAAAATCTGTTTTGTAACCTGACCAATGTATGCTTCAAAATTGGAACTCTGTGAGTATATGACTGTTTTATTTATTTAATGCTAATTTGTGGCCATTTGTTGCATTTTGTTTGTGATATTTGTTTTATCTACATGTAGTATAGTGGTTAGCTCTGCTGCCTCATTAGCTCACTTCAATTATATTTTTAGCCACAATAATCTGTTCAGTAAAGTGGGCAGATGCTTCCCTAGCCCTCGGACAATTAAAACACCATTAAGCCATTATAATCTACTCAAAACTAGTTCAATTCCTCCTTCCCCATTGACTTCAATGCATTTCACAGATTTAAGCGAGGTTCCCGCACATTTCTGTGATATCACTGAATACTCTGGAGAAGCGAACTGCTCGGGGTTCATTCATCACTCATGCTAAACAACATACATCATGTTACTCTCTGGTAGTTTAAGCAAAAATTAGCCAGCTGTAGACAATAGGCCTAAAAATGCTGGTATACCTGCACAGTACCCTTTCAACTTTCTGTTCGTCTCTTTCACTGACCTTGACCTCTTTTTTTCTCTCTGGATCATTGTTCATGCAAACATATAGTATCTCCTGACTCTGCACTTAGTAGACACTTTGAAATATTGATATGGAATTATTGCATAAACTCTCAGAATTTTTTGAAATCCCAAAATCAATCTCAAACCAAATCCATAATTGAATACCCACCTGGAAAATTGTTAAACTCTGTAATATATTTCGGTGGTCAGGTACAGCTCCTAAATGTCTTTGGCTATATTTTGAGGGTTGTCTCTGGTGAGCAGAGGTATATCTCTGATCCTGAATCTTAATACTGAGTTAAAAGGCCAGTCACTTCTGGTGACTCTACCACTGCTCTCCCAACCAAAACATAAAATAGGGGCCTAATTTTTTCATCTGGGGGCCCTCTGTTGCTGTTCTGAGAGACCCATGTAAAAAATAAAACAAAAAAAAGGTCAAAATGGAAATGAAACTAAAGCCCAATATGAGAGACAATAATTGTGGTCAAGTAAGCACAAGAGAGAAAACCAAAAGTACTTGCAATAAAACAGCACAATTAAAAACTGTGAATACTTTACATTTTGGTATCCACAGATCGGATAAGTATTTGAAGTCATAGCAGTCCTTTTATTTGGTTATGACAATATTGGTAGGTTACAACTTCAGAGGCCACAACCCTAGCAACATGCCTAATGACTTAATTAAACAATGGTGGTGTTTGAGGACCCAAAATCAAGCCAAATCATGACAATTGCTAGTAGTGTAAAAGAACACATTTTCTGCTGTATTATTACCCATTAAATTACTTTTAGGGAAATCTTCACATAAAGGTAATACACTGCCCATTCTCACTGTTCATTTATTCACCTGACATGGCAATTTACAATACCAGTGCTTGTTTGTTTCTCTTTTAACAGTTTGCTGGGCCAGATCCCTACCTCGTACCATCATTTTGTGCAAAAGCCACACCCTATAGCCTGGACATCCTGTAGTATAATAGATTAAACAAAATATTCACACCCACTTAATCCTAGTCATGGTCATGTGGCCAGAGCCTATCCTGGCAATGATGGGCACATAGAGCCCACTCACAATCGTATTCAAGCCAACTTGGAATCCCTATCTATGCATGTCCTTTTCAGGAGAACAGCTGGAGGAGCCATCAACCCACAGAGAAGTGATAAGCATGTGCAAACTCCACAAGGATAATCACTGGTTAGGGGAACAGTGGTAATATTAAAGTAGTAAATGACTTGCGGGTAAATGCAGACAGAGGCCATTTATCTGTTCTCATCCTCTTAGATCTGAGTGCTGCATTTGACACCATTGATCACAATATTCTTAGAAATCGCCTTAGTCAATGGGCAGGCCTCTCTGGCAGTGTCTTAAATTGGTTTGAATCCTACCTGACAGGGAGAAAAATCTTTGTTAGTTGTGGTAATTACAACTCAAAGTCACATGATATCCAATATGGTGTTCCTCAAGGCTCTATCCTGGGTCCGCTGCTCTTCTCAATCTACATGCTTCCGTTAGGTCAGATTATGTCAGGGCACAACGTGAGCTACCACAGCTATGCTGATGACACACAGCTGTACTTATCAATAGCACCTGATAACCCAGATTCTCTTGATTCACTAACACAATGTCTGACTTGTATCTCAGAATGGATGAATAGTAACTTTCTCAAGTTAAATAAAGAGAAAACTGAAATCTTAGTGATTGGCAATAATGGATACAATGAGGCTATTAGAAATAAACTGGATACATTAGGATTAAAAGTCAAGACGGAGGTAAAAAGCTTACGGGTAATTTTTGACTGTAATCTGAATTTTAAATCGCATATTAATCAGATCACTAGGACAGCATTTTTTCACCTAAGAAACATAGCTAAAGTTAGGCCTATTGTATCACTGAAAGATGCTGAGAAATTAGTTCACACGTTTGTTTTCAGTCAGCTAGATTACTGTAACGCTCTCCTCTCAGGACTACCCAAAAAAGACATAAATCATTTGCAACTAGTGCAGAATGCAGCTGCTAGAATCTTAACTAGGAAAAGAAAATCCGAGCACATTACTCCAGTTTTGATGTCACTACACTGGTTACCTGTGTCATTCAGGATTGACTTTAAAATTCTGCTTATGGTTTATAAAGCCTTAAATAATCTCGCCCCATCTTATATATCGGAATATCTGACACCTTATATTCCAAATCGTAACCTTAGATCCTCAAATGAGTGTCTCCTTAGAATTCCAAGTGCTAAACTTAAAAGAAGTGGTGAGGCGGCCTTCTGCTGCTATGCACCTAAAATCTGGAATAGCCTGCCAATAGGAATTCGCCAGGCTAGTACAGTAGAGCACTTTAAAACACTGCTGAAAACATATTACTTTAACATGGTCTTTTTATAACTTCAATTTAACTTAATCCTGATACTCTGTATGTTCAGTTCATCATAATAACTATTCATGGTGGCTCTAAAATCCATACTGACCCCTACTCTCTCTTCTGTTTCTTTTTTTGGTTTCTTTGTGGTGGTGGCCTGCGCCACCTCCACCTACTCAAAGCATCATGATGCTCCAACAATGATGGATGGATTAAAAGGCAGAAGTCTACGTAACCATCTTCATCAAGTCCTTCCGTGAGAACCCTAAATCCAAAGAGGACTGTTTCATTTATGTTAGGTAGAATGCCCAGAGGGGTCTGGGCAGTCTAATGATCTGGAATCCCTACAGATTTTATTTTTTTCTCCAGCTGTCTGGAGTTTTTTTTTTGTTTTTTTCTGTCCACCCTGGCCATTGGACCTTACTCTTACTCTATGTTAATTAATGTTGACTTATTTTATTTTCTTATTGTGTTTTTTTTTCTATTCTTTATTATGTAAAGCACTTTGAGCTACTGTTTCTATGAAAATGTGCTATATAAATAAATGTTGTTGTTGTTGTTATATCTATGTCTGCCCCCCAGTACCGGATCAGTGAGTGCCAAAATCCTAGTCTCTGTAAAAAAAAAAAAAAAAAAAAATTGCACTTTACTTAACAAAACACATAATTAAGGGTTAATCATACAAAACACATTACCTCAGACACAAATGCTATTCTCCCACTGTCCTCCCAATATGTCTCTCTTTAAGACTTTCTAGACTGTCCAGATCACCTTCCTGTCTTAAGACTTTGGCTAAAGACACCTCAAGTGACATGTGCCCACAGGGCACTCTTTAAATAATCATGAAATATCACCTTCTGGCTATTTGCTCTCCAACATTAGTAGGGGTAAAATGATTTATTTGTCATCATGTGCAGAGCTGCAGTAAGTACAGGGGTATAAATTTGATCATTCACACCATGAAGATATGTGAAAAAGTGATGGATGCCAGGCCTTGAGGAGAGGTGTCAATCAGTGAGCAGCAATATGGTTTCATGCCAGGAAAGAGTTCTACAGATGTAATGTTTGTTTCAAGAGTATTGATGGAGAAGTATAGAGACGGTCAGAAGGAATTGCTTTGCATGTTTGTGGACTTGGAGAAAGTGTTGGACCGGGTGCTAAGAGAGGAGTTGTGGTGCTATAGGAGGAAGTCAGCAGTGGTAGAAAAGTATGTGAGGATGGCAGTTTGATGACCAAGTGAGAGAAGCTAGATTGGGATGGTTTGGGAACGTGCAGAGGAGACACGAGTGGTACATTGAGAAAGAATTTTAAGGATGGAACCTCCAGGCAAGAGGAAAAAAGGAAGCCCAAAGAGGAGGTTCATGGATGCAGTAAAAGAGGACGTGAAGGCAGTTGTTGTGACAGAAAATGATGTAAAAGACAGAGATAGATGGAGAAGGATGATCCGCTGTGGCAACTCCTAAATGTGAGCAGCCAAAAGAAGAAGACAAATAACACTAAAACAAGTCAGATTGCTTTATTGTACACAAAGGCACTGAAAAACCACAAGTTCTACTATACAGGGTGAGTCAATATTATGTTAACACTAATGGTACTGCTATGTATATACTTACTGTATATACAATTTTTGTGGACAATTTATGTGACACATATGGTACACGTGTTGAACATGATGGCAAACAGGTTGAGACATTCCTGTAAATTATCTTGCACAGATGAAGTAAATTTTATGAATAAATTGTTTCCGCTTTTCAAATGTTAACATAATTTTGACTTTCCCTGTATATTGTACTTGAAAACGGATAGGAGCATGCGCTGATTCAGCGCATTGCTGCATCCACCACATGACAAACCAACTAAGGATCCCAGATTAGGACCCGAGTGCAGCCATGCAGTGGGTGACACCTCAGCACCACACTAGTTCAGATGGAGTGGAACAGTGTGAGGTTTTTTATGGTGGCTGGATAGATAGAACAATATTTCTTTTTTCCATTATGCCTTGTTAAACTACAACTAAAAACAGGTTCTGTTACTTAAGATGCTGTTTCACATGCCCTTCTCAGAATGCTCAAAAACTTCTCTCACTCACATCCTCTGTTCTTTTTCTTCATTTCTTTCACCCAGCTCAATCTCTAATTCCATACGTCACAGAACTCCATACAGATAAAGGCATTGAAATGCAACCTTGGTTATTTCTTTCGGAGTCTTCTCTATTATTGCATTTTTTCAGGGACCCAGCTCAAAACTCTCCAAGCTTCCAGACTATAGTACCCTCTGTCAGCTTCTAGGAAAACTAAATAACCTGATCGACAGGTTTATTTAAAGCTGAAATAATATGTAGGAGTTTCCTGCCTCATATGAGTTTGTTAATATCTACTAGAATGGAGGAATTCAGCTGACCTCCACCTGTCTTTCAAAGCATTTCACTTATCTTTGTGCCCTTGATTATCTGCGACTACCATAAATTGCAATACTTACTGCTAAAATGCAGACCCTTTGTCCCATGTGGAATTGTGAAGGTATTCTTTGGTCAGTAATGTCATTTTTTCCATTTCTGTCCCATTACTCCTAACTGTTTTCTCATTTGTGAACCAGGTAACTCACTATCTATCTATCTATCTATCTGTCTATCTGTCTGTCTGTCTGTCTGTCTGTCAATCTTTAAAACTAATAGTTTGTGCACTAATTCCTATTTCAATATGACCTATTTTAGTGCTTCAATTAACTTCAAAACACATCATCTGTATTTGCTGTCCTACGGACTTGACAATCATACATGTTTTGGGGTGGGTTTTTGATATAAAAGTAGTGGGGTATCGATACAGAGCTTATCTACCTGCCAATTTAAAACCACAATCACTTATAGGAGTGAACTCAGTATTGGCTTCCCCAGAAGTGACAACACACAGGACACCAGAGTATAAAACAGAATGGACCATAGAATTAAGCCAAGGGAAATGATGTGATATATAGCTGGTAAGGGGTCACATCACCTACAGGCTTATAGTTAGTAACAAATGGCCTCTAACTGTGAAAGCTGGGACTGTTTTTTTTAAGGATAAGGCCAAGGTTAACTGGCTGTTGGATAGTAGTTAAGAAACAGAACAGTGACAGTGACTGAAACAACTGTGTTGAACCTTTACTGCATGGCAGCTGTCCTCAAGACGCAGCTCTTTAAGGAGTACTCAGTTCTTGGGGTGGAGACTAAATTCCAGAACAGGTAGTTTTAAGCAGATTACCAAAGATTGCTGCTTTTGACCCTATAAGTAATCTCAGGATTGATAGTAACCCTAGGAAAAGTATTTAAAGACTTCCTCTTATCTGGGATGGTGGAATTTAAGAGGCGAGTTTAGAGTTAAGGTGGAAAGAATTGATGCCAATGCCATAAAAAATATAGGAAGGTGTGCAGTGAGAGGGGTAAGGCATTTGGCAGCCAGTTCACCAAAGGATTCAAGTCTGTAAATACAAGGCCCTGTGTGGCCTTGTTATTCTTATCAAATTTGTATTTTCCCAATGATTGTATTGATAATATTTTATAAAGGCCAAAGAGCAGGCTGGCTTGGGACTGCAGGATTTTTGATACAAGTGTGATACCGATAGTAAAGGCAAATTTAGACAGAGTCACCTTCCTGTTCTATATTTGGAGAAGTTCTATTTAAGCTTTTGGCTTATTTTTCCCTATTTTTCACCACCATCAGTATTGCCACAGCAAAAGTACATGACCTGGGAAATGTGCCAAAGTGATGCTGCATCTCCTGTTTAACAGTCGTATTGCCTGGACTTTTTAGAACTTTCTTCAGAAGATTCTGTAGCATACCCTTGAATGTTCCATGAAGAACCAAAGTAGGCATCTTGAGATTTTTTGCATTATATTTTACTGGTTTATTTGGTAACTGCTAAATATATGTTAGTCCAATTTTCTTTCTTTAAAAGAAAGAAAAGAAAGCATAGTTTGCACTAATAATTCCAGTGATCTAAAGTGGCCCTGGATGACATCTGTTTGGATTTTGTTAATTCTTGTAATATTAGTGTGAATTTAGATTTTCCTGTGTGACAGATAGGGGCCGTCACTAAACCCCAAACCCTGGACACAACCAACAGAAATACAGTCATGGGTTCAAATCAGGTTTTTATTATATAAATACCTCACAAATGTTTCTCCAAAAGTTGCAGAATCATAGTTACAAAGAAAATCTTCTTCCTTCCCTCTCCTTGTCTAACTTTCTCCTGACTCTGGCTCAACTGGTTAGAGGCTGGGCACCTGCCTTTTATGTGGGACCTGAGAATATTTCCAATGGCAGGGTATAGCCAGATGGAAGCACTTCCAGGTCATGCTGCAACCATGAAAACAGGGATCATGAATCCCCACAGCACCCCCCTGGCAGCATCCATGAGACCCAGCAGGGCTGACTCACAGCACTGCAGCTCCCATTATGCCCTGCAGGTGTCCACATTGTTATTGAGGTCTGCCATCTAGTGGATCAGGGATGAACATATTCCAAAATAGGAGTCTTCTCCCATTGCTCCTTTGTTTTGTCCTCCCATCTGGATATGGGTCCCATACCCATCCTGAATGGGATGCCAGTCCATTGCTGTCCTTCCATTCTGGCATCCCTGCAAGCCATGGATTGTCCTTTTCTCCCAGGTGGAATACTGAATAATCCTGCCTGGCATTTACTGCAAATAGTCTGAATTTCCTTCTGCATTCTTAATATGTGCAGGTTAAGTAAATTGGCATCTTTAACTTGGCCCAATATCGTCTGTATGAACACATCCAATGATATGCTGAGGTCATGTTCAAGGTTTGTTCTTACCTTGCAGTAGCTGTTGCCAAGATGGGCCACTGCTGTCCAGGACCTTGAACTGGATAAGCAGGTTTGAGAAAAAGATGACAGAATGAAGTATTAAATTCCCCCAGGATGTTACTTCAGAAAGTAGTATGTCTCGTTCTCAAACAAACATCAAGAAGCTTTTGATTTCAGAGTCTTGTAAAATGAGGAGTCATAAACACCAAAAGAAAACCTTAGTAGACCAAGTGCAGACAGAACTTTGGACCACTTCTCAGCATGTGTGTTTCATATTTACCTGTATATCAATGGAAAAATGAGGTTAAGCTTTTGGGATATTAAAATTATAATCCCAAACATAATGAGACGGTTCATTATGATTCTTAGTTTATTAAAAGGAATTTTACTTTTTTGTATTGCAGGCTAGAGGTGTGGTGAACATTTGCTAATCTTCTCTTTGTTTCAAAATTTAAGGCCAATTAATTTATACAGATTTGTTTTAGGAGTTCATGATTTTAATGAAATCCTTTTACCCAATAAATATAATGTTTTTGAAAAGCATGAATTATACACCATTAAATCTATAGTACTTTATTTGCCTGTTTGTATTCAGCAAGGCTTAATGAATGTTTCCTAGGAAGCATTCTAATAAAGAATGAATCATAATGCCCATCATAAAATCCATAATATCCGGCATCAAAGTTCAAATGACATATTGGGAAGCACATAGTATGGCTAGCTGGTGTAACCAAGTGAAAGAGGCATCTACAATGACACCTGTTTAAATAGTCTATAATAAATCAGTAATTTCATCTTTTATACTCTTCAAAACAGTCTTTTGTTACACAGGTGTTTAAACTTTGAAAAAGTCATAGTTATAGCTATTTTATGCCTTGCAGAATACAGTATCATGGTTAATTGCCAGCCTGTAGGGGATCAAACTGTACAGAATTATAAGAGTAAAGAAGAATAAATATCTAAACTGACTTCAACTTAAATCTCCCACTTTTCGAGACCTGAAGCAATTAACCAGAATTCTCTCATGATGGCTTTTCAGGTCTTTGCAGTTCTTTTGGAAACGGTCACTTGCAAGGATATAAAGTATAGGATCCAAGCAACTGCTTATGCTGCAGATAATTTCAAAGAATCCATATGACGCATACAGGGCATAGTTTTCATGGTTGATACGGTTGTTTATTTTCAGGAAGAGGAGTGTCATGATCATGATGTGGTAAGGAACAAATGAAATAGCAAAAACAACCATGGCTGCATTTACAAGCACTAAGGGCTTGCTTGGCCTGCGCCTTAGCATCTGATTTTGATTAAGTTGTCTAAGTACTCGCACTGTCATAATGTAGCAAGTGAACATAATCACACACGGTATGAGAAATCCAAAAATTGTCCTTACAATCGAGACAGTTTTAAAGTAAACAAGAGAAGCATGTATATTTTGAAAGCAAACAGTTGTGTTGTCAGGTTTTCTAACAGCAAAATTAAATAGAAAATTGGGAATGGATTCAAGAAGCAGTATAATCCACACGACAAATGAGCATATCTTAACCTTTCTCTTATTCCACCACTTCAAAGAGCTGATTGGATGCACTGTGCCAGCATAACGGTCAAAACTGATGAGGGTCAAAAAAAGGATACTTCCATAAACATTGATATTAAAAATGATGCTTTTCAGCTTGCAGAATGTTCTGTGGTGACTGATGGGTGATTTCTGGAGGCTTAAATAAATTGAAACCGGAATAGTTAGCACCCAGACAAAGTCACATATTGCTAGATTGAAGAGTAAGATTTTGCTGCTAGACCATGACTTTAGGAAACATATATAATTTAAGAGTGCAGCCATATTTCCCAAAATCCCAACTGGCAAGGCCAAAGAGCATACAATCAGCAAAACATAGCAGTACCATTTCTGTGTCCCATATATGCTACAAAAAGGGACAATTCTTGTGAGGTTTGCTAGATCATCTTCCAAAGAACCTGAAAGAGAAGAAACAAACGTAAAGTAAAACAAATGCAGCTTTTTCTAAAAATATGTTTGTGCATAGCTCCGAAATAGTAAACACAGTTCATAAAGTGTGGCAATGTATGATGCTATAACCTAAGACAACAGTGCAGCACTGGACAGCATGGCAGAAGACACTTTGGAAACACTAGCGCACACCGTTTTATAAATTATATTAATAGCTTTTTGTTAGCTATTAAATGAGTACAGTTCAAAAACTACAAACAATTTTAAGGCTAACTTAGTTTTATTCAGGAATTTTCAGTCTCGCCCACCATTAGTTTTGGACAAGAGTCTTGTGGCGGTTATATGAAAGTACCAGCCTGTGACTTAAAGTCAGTGCTGAAGCTTAGTACAACCACAGACAGTTGGGAACACAGAAAGACAAGTATTGGGGAAATTTGGATTGTTCATTTACTTTGATTTGTCGAAGAAAGTTTATATCAATGTTTTCTTTTTCTTTAGTGACCCTAGGGCTATATTCATTTACATTTGGTTATGTTTGGTTAAGTTATATTATGTTTGTTTGTGTTTGGCTTATGTGTGGTTTTAGGGGTATGAGTGACTATTTCTTCGGTATCATAGGAATGTACCTCCCTAAGTGAGTGCTGGCAGGTTGAAGAATTGGAACTGTCTTTATGAGGATGGTGTTAGCCAGAGCAGTAGGTGTTCAATCTCTAGCAGAGTGAGAACAATGAGTGAGGAGCACCAGTCTTTGATTCAGAGAGGGATGTTGGCTGTTGATACTGAGTGTATTGAGGCTCCTGTTAGCCAGTGTAGGCTCCTGAGGAGTTCTTTTTATTCAGTGGGTTATCACAGAACCCAGTGAGTTTTTTTGTTATTTTTCCTGTTTTAAAGGCTAATGGTAACTCAGCAGACTGAATACATTTGGATTTTTTTACTTTGCATTTATTTATTTTTCTTTTCTGGTTGCACTAAAGTAGTGTTTCCTAACCTTGGTCCTGGGGCACACTGTGGCTGCAGATTTTTGTTCCAACCAGATTCCTAATCAGTAACAACACCTAATAACACTGACCTCATTTAATTAGCTGGTATTATTTTTCTTTTATTCTACATTCAGAAAAGCACAGCAGCATGATTTTTACATTTATAAGACATTTAGAAATATTTCTGCTTTTGCTATAGTTTTAAATGCTTAACTCTTTTTTGTTGATTTCATTATACTTTGCCTTTTCTCTGTGCAGTTTTTCCCCTTTCGTTGTGTCTTATTAATGACAATTTAAAATGAGCAGAGCAGACATGCTGGCAAACAACACTGAATAATCAAAGGCTGCAACTACTTTAGCATCAGACCCACTAATTAGTAAATAATGGATTAATTAAACAACTAGAACGCCTAGAAATGTAGAATGAAAATACTGTTAAAAAAAAAAAAAACAACAACATTATTCCTATATAACTACTTGGTACATTTTATATATATATATATATATATATATATATATATATATATATATATATATATATATATATATATATATATATATATATATTTTAGCAAACTTAGTGTTCTAATTTCTATATTGTTCCCTAAACACAGAACTTGGGAAATATCAGTTCACTTAATTAGCCCAGGAGTTCAATTAAAAACAGAAGCTGTTTGAAACCAAAACCTGTAGCCACAGTGTGCCCCCAGGACTGAGGTTGGGAAACACTGCACTAAAGGATTATGTTGAGCACACAGTTTTATTTGAACTCCAATTTTCACTGTAAGTATTTTTGCACCAAGAGCTGTGAGTTTTATTCAGTATCTTCTTGTTCAATAAAATCAACTTATTTTTGTATTTTTTGCCTCTCTTTTTCCACTGTCAGTCCCAAACTACTAGCACATAATCTGTGACACTGTTCTGTGGTTTATTCTGTAACTATGCCTTGTTGAAATTAGATTCACATTTTTTGCCTGATATAGCAGTTTCCTGTTTCTTTGCTGATATGGTGAATTTAAAATGAACCAGAGGCATCAAACATAGCAAAACAGTGTATAACTATTGTGGGAAGATGGCAAACATTGGTGCATTTATTTTCTGACAGGTTTACTAGTATTTTGATTCTATTGATTTCTTGGAATTCAGCCTTTCATTTTTGCAGCTGCATTTGTTGACATTTTTCAAAATGGTTCAGAACAGAAAATCCAGCTACCAGAAAGGCATACCAGTAGTTAGCATGACTCATTGTACATAAAAAGAAACTTCACAGTCCAAGTGTCTTCATTTTAAAAGCAAATTTAAACCAAACAGTTCACACAAAAATTAAAGTTGATGATACACACAGAAAAAGAAGAACGTTCTTGTCTATAATGTTCTGTTTAAGGCTTAAGTATACAGGGTATGTTGCATTTCCTTAAGTTTCTATCTTTTATCACACTCACTAGGACCTACATTTAACACACAGACATAAATACATATGTCCAGAAAATCTTAATGTCTTTCCGCCTAACAGTTCATGTTTCTTTCTAGCTGTCTAGAAGTCATTCTGTTGTCTAAATACAGAAATACAGCAGAGCACTAATAACATTCCATTAAATCGTTAGCTTATGTGGTAAAGAGAATCTTCCATAAGTTATGTGAAATCTACATTATATTCAGATTGATCAAAACTAAGGAAAATTTATCATGAACATTAACTTAAAAGATTTGGCAACAGATTTGCAAAACTTATTAAGCTGATAGAATTCTGTGAAATAAAATTGTTGACAAGTGTGGTATAGAAAAAAGTGGTAACCTGCACACACTGTGGCCTTCCATGGACAGAGCTGATCTGGCAGGCTGTAGGCCATTATAGGTGTATAGAGTGATTATTGTCATGTGAACGGAGTACACTATAATACAGCTTGCGTGTATTAATGGACATGTAACTTTTCACCATTCTGTAGTGCAATAATTACATTGAATCTTCGTTGTACATTATTTGAATAATCTCATTTTAAACAATGAACTGTGTAATTTATAAATTATAACAAATACATATATAGTACATTGGGTATTGTTTTGGAAAGATGGCTTGGAAATGGATGGATTCTATGAAAAAAGTTACATAGTCTCCTTTTTATATACAGTACAGTATAACATTTATTAATAAGAAACATGTAGACTAAGCTGAGTGAATTTGGTAAGAATGAGACAAGTACATAAGTTAGAATTGGTAACATTTTGATATAACTTTCCTTATTTTCATTAATAATCCTTAACAATATATGCATAGTTACAACTTTAAATTAGGTACAGCAAAAAGATAAACAACTATGGAATATATGATTTGTAAATATGAAAAGAAGTATTATGTAGTGCACATTAATCACTAATTAAATTTATTAGGTACTCGTGTGTTATAACCCAGCCACTCAATTCAGATAGCACTTCTCTATTCACTAATGCGTAGAACCTCCAATGGCGATGACCCTTTCGATGTTATACTTAATGACATTAGAAACTTGCGACAGAAGTAATGCTTTAAAAGTAATTAAACATCAAATTGTACATATTTTTGTTTTTGTTTTGTAAATAAACTAATGTAAAAAAGATGATGTTTTTCTCTTGCTTGTTATAACATAGGAGTACCATTTACAGTGGAACCTCGGTTCACAAAGTCTCGGAACACGTACAAATCGGTTTACGGCCAAAAAGTTCACCAAACTTTTACATCTGTTCACGACCACACACACTCAGTATACGAACAAGCCAGTTTCCCTTTCGGTTTTTGCGCGCCAATGATTTCCGCACATGTTCAGTCTCTCCCTGTGCATTCCCTGTTCAGGGAGCGAGCAAGAGAGAGAGCAAGACACACACACACACACACGAGAGACATACACACACAGGCACGAGAGAGAGACACAAACACACACACACACACAGGCGTGCGAGAGAGAGACACACACAGGCGTGTGAGAGAGACACATACACACACACACGCGCGTACAGTGTACAGCGATCGGTTCGTAGTGTGCATTGTTGCAATGTTACTTTTATTGGTGGTTTATTAAATTATGGATTTTTCAAATGTTTATTTTTTTTCCCTGTGCTTAAAACTTATTAAAAAAAGTGTTTTTAGCGAATGGTTCGTAGCACTATAGCGCAAACTCTTGCAGTGTTAGTTTTCTCTGTTGTACAAGGTAGTGTTGTTCAATGTTTTTACATTTAGTTTACTATTACGCTGTGCATTCTATGGTATGATTAACTATTTTTGTACTTAAAAACTTAAAAAAAATATATTTACATACAGTTCATACGGTCTGGAACAGATTCATTGTATTTACATACAGTCCTATGGGGGAAATTACTTCAGTTCACGACCAAATTGGGTAATAGGGTTACGACCAGAGTTTTGGAACGAATTATGGTCATTATGGTTCCACTTTATTATAAAGTATTACCTTTCAAGGACTTATCTTATTCATCGCTTCCACCATTTTCAGAACCTATTTGTTCTCTTTCTATGTAGCAGTGAGCCAGAACCTTTCCTGGTATAAGGTACAATTCAGGAATCAACAGAGAACGGTCAGCTAATCCCTCACAAGGCACATTCATTCCTACTGGGCTAGTTTAGACTCAGCCGGTCAACATAACATACATGTCTTTGAGATGGAGAATTAAAATGGAGCGTCTACATAAATTGAGAATGGGGTGAGATTTAAGTCCATGTCTGTGAAGCTATGAGGTGACAGTCATCATCTCGAGACCTAGGGTTTAGCACCATAAACACTCTCTTAAACCCACCTATCAGCAGCTTCTCTGAGAGTACTTATTTTTTAAAGAAAATTCAAGCCATTCGTTCCAGCATTACTCTTCCAAGTGTTGATTACTGTGGGAAGACACCAGTCACTCTAAGGCCAGTGCACAACCAGTTTACTTCCTTTCAACCTATTTCTTCTTCTCAGATAGCTGATATAATCCTGCATATGAAACCTTCCAATTATCTGCTAGATATCTTACCTGCATGCCTATTTAAAGATACTTTTAGAATGTTTAGTCCAATTGTGATGGCTATTATTAACAATCTAAAATCCGGTTTAATGCCAGACAACTTTAAACAAGCCTTTGCTGAAGAAGCCCACACTTAATCCTACAGCTCTTTCAAACTATAGGCCTATTTCTAAGCTCCCATTTCTGTCCAAAATTATGGACAAAGTGGTTACTCTGCAGTTAATTTCATATCTGGAGGATAACAATGTATGTGATGTGTTTCAGTCAGGTTTTAAAAAACTTAATAGTACTGAATTGGCTCTACTGAAGGTAACAAATGATATTCTATTAACTTTGGACTCTGACTCTTCTGCAATCTTGGCCTTCCTGGCTCTCAGTGTGGCATTTGATACAGTGGACCATGGAGTTCTGTTAAAATAGCTTCAAGGCTGTGCACTGAAATGGTTCAAGTCCTACCTGAAAGGCAGATCTATGTCTGTTAACGTAGATGGGAATTTCCCTCAGCCAGCTCCTCTCACACAAGTCGTCCTTCAAGGTTCTATCCTGGCTCCCCTTCTATTTTCCTTTTATCTGCTCCCCTTGAGGGCCATCTTTTACAAACATGATGTCATGTATCATTGTTATGCTGATGATACGCAGCTGTACCTCAAAGTTAGTTCTGACATCACTTCATCTGTAACAAAGCTGTTGAAACGCTTTGACAATATTAAATATTGGATGGCACAAATTTTCTTGCAATTAAACAAAAATAAAACAGAAGTCATTATTTTTGGTTCTACCACATCTGCAGTTGAAATCGGCATGCAGTTAGAACCTTTGGCAGCAATGATTCAAAATTATGTCAGAAACCTAGGTATCATCTTTGAATCATCACTAAGTTTTGAAAAACAAATCTCCACGGTAGTAAAGTCCAGTTTTTACCAACTGAGGCAAATTTCTAAACTGAAATCCTTTCTATCACAGGAGGACTTAGAAACAGTCATTCATGCCTTTATTACATCTCGCCTTGATTATTGTAATTCCTTATATGTGGCTCTGCCAAAATCTGCTCTGTCGCGCCTTCAGCTGGTTCAAAACACTGCAGCTAGATTTTTGATTGGGTCGAGCAAACAGGATCACATCTCCCCCATTTTAGCCTCTCTCCACTGGCTACCAGTGAGGTGTCGCATTGATTTTAAAATCTTGATGTTTGTTTTTAAAGCCTTGCATGGTCTTGCTTTAAAATATATCTGTGACCTCCTTCACCCCTATGTGCCACCAAGAGCACTCAGGTCATCTGGACGACTGCTCCTTGCAGTGCTCGGCTGAAGTCAAGGGGAGACTGAGCTTTTTCAGTTGTTGCTCCTAGGCTTTGGAATGACTTGCCTCTGCACATCAGGTCTTCATCCTCTGTCAAGGTTTTTAAAAGTCGGTTTAAGACCTGCTTGTTTTCTTCTGTCTTTCACTGTGTATGATGGGATTGTGTTGGATGTTATAATTTGTTGTTTTATTAATCTGCTTTTGCATCATTGTTTGTATTGTGTTTATTTTAATGCTTTTTTTGTACAGCACTTTGGCACAATCTCTGTTGTTTTAAATGTGCTTTTATCTATACTAATAAAAGGCAAAGCCCTCACTCACTCACTCACTCACTCACTCACTCATCACTAATTCTCCAACTTCCCGTGTAGGTAGAAGGCTGAAATTTGGCAGGCTCATTCCTTACAGCTTACTTACAAAATTTGGGCAGGTTTCATTTTGAAATTCTACAAGTAATGGTCATAACTGGAACCTATTTTTTCGTCCATATACTATAATAGACTTCTGCTCGATGCCCCACACGTAATTTAGTGCCTGCTCATATAAGGCCATCCGTCAGCGGCAATCCAATAGAAACACTGCCGCTAAATATTCACGGGTGAAGGACTGTGCTTATGCAGACGAAGATGAGATGGTCAGGGTGGTGTTTGGCACAAACTCGGCGAAACTGCGAGAGAAACTTTTATGTGCCGGGTCTTAGCTAACGTTAAATACAGCCGTGGACATCGCACGAGATGGCACCAGCACAGCTGGAAACCTTAGATGCATGTACACCGAGCGGCTCACGTGAAATGACGCAGTGCACAGACAAAAAGCTACAGTTCTAAAGAGTGCTGAACAAAAACCGAATTACACAATTGAGCAGCAAAAAATATGAAGCATGTGATACATACAAGCATATTCATAAGTGCAGCTACTGCGGAAACAAAGCACACGGTGGAAAAAGTCAATGTCCCGCTAAAGGAAGACAGTGTAAAAAAAAACCTGTGCACGCAGTGTGTCACGTCTCAGATAAAGAGGAAGACGAGCTCTTTATTGATGCAGCAAGAAACGAATCGATGAATGAAACCTGTTATCTTTACAGTGATTGACAAACACGGAATGTAACTTGAACAAATCCTACAAATACGAACCTGATTGAAAGAAATAATGATAATCAAATCCTTGATGACAGCAACACTCCTAACACTCACAAAACAATTACTTTATATTGACATTCATGTTACATTATTTTTAAAATGTTCCCTTTTCTTTTTCATAACTTCTTTAACACACTACTTCTCCGCTGTGGCTGGTATATATATATATATATATATATATATATATATATGTATATATATATATATATATATATATCCCAATCTACATACGCTAAAATAGACGTCCGAGGTTCGATTCCCGAGAGGGGGGTGCACTGAGTATGTACGCGCGCTTCCTGATTTATTTTACCTTCGCATCCCCTTGGTTTGAGACGTATGAAAAAATAAGCAGTTAACACAGAAAGACAGATCACCAATTGAAGCTTTATGAATAAAGAATACTTTATTCGCCATCAATGATTGTTTTGGTAAAGCCATACTCAGTGTATTCATTAGATGAACGGTAAAAAAGTAAGAGCGAGGGAGGGTGACTTATTGAGGCACAGGCAAAACCACAATAGCACGCTGGCTCGATGTACTGTAGTGCACGCCAACTCGATCTAAATTGCGCAATCACATTCGAAAAAATATATCTTTTCAAGTTCTATTTAGTCCATATGTGTCAAACTCAAGGCCCGCAGGCCACATCCGGCCCGGCGTAATTATATCCAGCCCGAGATCATTTTATATATTATTGTTATTAATGGCCTGGGGATATGAAGCGCTGGTAACACAATAAACTACAGATCCCATAATGCAGCGCTTCAGCTGCCTTGCCAACCACTTACCCCGTTAATCAAGTCTAGCTTATGATGCTGCAAGTTATTGCGAAGCTAGCCCACACGATGCCAAAGAGAAAAGGTGATTTTGAACATAGAGCCTTTAAAAACCGATGGGAGGCTGAGTATACGTTTACTGACATTGCCGGTAAACCCGTGTGCCTCATTTGTGGAGCTAATGTGGCTGTAATTACAGAATTTAATCTAAGATGGCACTATGAGGCAAAACATCAAGATAACCTGAAAGACCTGAATGCAATGCAGAAGATACAGAAAGCAGAAGAGTTAAAGAAGAATCTGACACTTCAGCAGACATTTTACCCGTGCACAATCACAAAGTGATTTCAAGTGAAGCTACTTTTATGGGAGACACAAATGCACCAGTGCAACTTGCCCCACTTTTCCTGTTGCCAAGTAATGTTGAACCAAGTCGTCACTACGGTGTTCCCAAATACGCACTTTGTTGATAAACTGAGCGCACTGCGCACTGAGTTCGCGCGCTTTGGTGACTTTGAAGAACAAAAAGAATTTTGAGTTGTTTCAACCCATTTGCCGTCGATGTGGAAACTGCACCTGTGCAGATTCAGATGGAGGTGATTGAGCTGCAGTGTAATGGCACACTGAAGGCAAAGTACGATACTGCAGGGCCCGCACAGTTTATTCACTCCATTCCTGCAGAAATGCTCCAGCTCCGTCTACATGCGGCTCGAACCTTGTGCATGTTTGGTAGCACATATCTGTGTGAGAAGCTCTTCTCAGTGATGAAGACTAACAAAACAGCACACAGGAGTCGCCTCACTGATGAGCACCTGCAGTCCATCCTGAGAATCTCCACAACACAGAACCTCACACCAAACAGAAACGAACCTGTTGCCAAAAAAAGATGCCAGGCGTCCAGCTCTGATAAAATGACATATGAGCAAAGACAACTGAATGATTTGATTTGTTATTGCTGAAAAGAACAAATTTTATTTATATTTCCAGGTTTTGTTATGCAGCATGTTCATATTTGAATTTGTATAATTTTGACAGGATATATTTTTATGGAGAGCAAAATCTTTTGGGATATTTAAAATTTAAGTTTATTTTTTATATAAAATTACATAAGAGTAAAGAAATTTGAATGTTTGTTCTTTTAACGTTTACTTTATTTCTAACTTGTATAATTTAGACAGGATATATTTTTATGGAGAGCAAAATATTATAAGTTATTTAAGGTTTGAGTTGATTTATTCCGGAATAATATTCCTGTCTGTTTTTATTCATATTTATGTTCAAAAATTTAAGTTGTAAAAGTTTTAAAGTTTTAAAAGTATAGTTTTAGTGTGTTCAATAAATGTTTATCCTGTTCGGCCCGCGGCCTAAAGTGTGTTTTGGATTTTGGCCCCCGAGTTTGACACCCCTGATTTAGTCGACACAAATATCTTTGGTTGGAATGTAAGGCGAATTTACTCTTTACATTTGTATGGTGAAGAAAAATGTATGCAATGATGCCTACATTTAACTTACATTCCTACCAAAGATATTTCTGTCGACTAAATAAAAATTCCTTCTATTTAAAATTTAAATAGAACTTGAACAGAAACGATAGTTCATAATATCCACGCAGACTTGCACGTAAGAGCGGGAGTCATCCGTTTTAACAAACAGCGTATTGCACTGATATGAAATAGCCTGCCCATTTAATTATTTAGGAATGGATAAATAAATTAAGATTTTGTACAAATAATGTTTTTCATTTTTCTTCCTTGATGGATTCTGCCACCCCCAGCAACAGTTGCTCGCACCCCAAAGAGTGTTTATATATATATGTGTGTGTGTATATGTATAGATGTAGATATGTATGTATATGTATATATATGTTTACATATGTGTCTGTATATGTATATATATATATATATATATCCATCCATATATATATATATATATGTATTTGTGTGTATATATGTGTGTATGTATGTGTGTATGTATATGTATGTGTATATGTGTAGATATGTACAGTATATATATATATATATATATATATATATATATACAGTGGTGTGAAAAACTATTTGCTCCCTTCCTGATTTCTTATTCTTTTGCATGTTTGTCACACAAAATGTTTCTGATCATCAAACACAGTTAACCATTAGTCAAATATAACACAAGTAAACACAAAATGCAGTTTTTAAATAATGGTTTTTATTATTTAGGGAGAAAAAATCCAAACCTACATGGCCCTGTGTGAAAAAGTAATTGCCCCCTTGTTAAAAAATAACCTAACTGTGGTGTATCACACCTGAGTTCAATTTCCTGATTACTGCCACACGTGTTTCAATCAAGAAATCACTTAAATAGGAGCTGCCTGACACACAGAAGTAGACCAAAAGCACCTCAAAAGCTAGACATCATGCCAAGATCCAAAGAAATTCAGGAACAAATGAGAACAGAAATAATTGAGATCTATCAGTCTGGTAAAGGTTATAAAGCCATTTCTAAAGCTTTGGGACTCCAGTGAACCACAGTGAGAGCCATTATCCACAAATGGCAAAAACATGGAACAGTGGTGAACCTTCCCAGGAGTGGCCGGCCGACCAAAATTACCCCAAGAGCGCAGAGACGACTCATCCGAGAGGTCACAGAAGACCCCAGGACAACGTCTAAAGAACTGCAGGCCTCACTTGCCTCAATTAAGGTCAGTGTTCACGACTCCACCATAAGAAAGAGACTGGGCAAAAACGGCCTGCATGGCAGATTTCCAAGATGCAAACCACTGTTAAGCAAAAAGAACATTAGGGCTCGTCTCAGTTTTGCTAAGAAACATCTCAATGATTGCTAAGACTTTTGGGGAAAATACCTTGTGGACTGATGAGACAAAAGTTTAACTTTTTGGAAGGCAAATGCCCGTTACATCTGGCGTAAAAGGAACACAGCATTTCAGAAAAAGAACATCATACCAACAGTAAAATATGGTGGTGGTAGTGTGATGGTCTGGGGTTGTTTTGCTGCTTCAGGACGTGGAAGGCTTGCTGTGATAGATGGAACCATGAATTCTACTGTCTACCAAAAAATCCTGAAGGAGAATGTCCGGCCATCTGTTCGTCAACTCAAGCTGAAGCGATCTTGGGTGCTGCAACAGGACAATGACCCAAAACACACCAGCAAATCCACCTCTGAATGGCTGAAGAAAAACAAAATGAAGACTTTGGAGTGGCCTAGTCAAAGTCCTGACCTGAATCCAATTGAGATGCTATGGCATGACCTTAAAAAGGCGGTTCATGCTAGAAAACCCTCAAATAAAGTTGAATTACAACAATTCTGCAAAGATGAGTGGGCCAAAATTCCTCCAGAGCGCTGTAAAAGACTCATTGCAAGTTATCGCAAACGCTTGATTGCAGTTATTGCTGCTAAGGGTGGCCCAACCAGTTATTAGGTTCAGGGGGCAATTACTTTTTCACACAGGGCCATGTAGGTTTGGATTTTTTTTTCTCCCTAAATAATAAAAACCATCATTTAAAAAACGCATTTTGTGTTTACTTGTGTTATATTTGACTAATGGTTAAATGTGTTTGATGATCAGAAACATTTTGTGTGACAAACATGCAAAAGAATAAGAAATCAGGAAGGGGGCAAATAGTTTTTCACACCACTTTATATATATATATATGACAGCAACACTCAACACTCACAACAGTGACAAAACAATTACATTGACAATCATGTTACGTTATTTTCAAAATGTTTCCTTTTATTTTTCATTACTTCTTTAACACACTACTTCTCCGCTGTGAAGCGCAGGTATTTTGCTATAAATAAAATAATCTAATCTAATCTAATCTAATCTGTTACTGGAATAAGCAGGTTCAGAAAGTATAATGAATAGTAGACAACTTCAGCTGACAAAGACAATTCTAACCAAAATACATTTGACAGATAGTAGTGAGAGGTTTTTAAAGTCGCCAAGACACTGGCTGGGTTAAGGACAGACCTTTAGAAATGTAGTTTAAGCACAGACAAATTAAAGAGATAAGGAAAACCTTTTTTTTTTCCAAGTTTCACAAAGGCCTGTGAATAATTCTTAAACTAAATCTTCATATGTAATGCTCTTGATTCTAGCTCTCTGTACATGTTGGTGAACTGCACGTTTGCTGTATAGTTGGTTCTTTAGCTGTAAATGTGAAATATAATTGAAATATAGTGCATATTTCTTTAACTCAATAATAATGCAATATTTATCCAGCAATCCACCACATAGCATGCTCATTCATAAACCAATGCTGCCTCATATAAGGCAGTATTTAGAGTTGTTAATTATCCCAAACCTCTTGTCTTTGGGACGTGTGAGGAACACTGACATACCCAAAGAAAATGCTATACAGTATGTATCGACTTTACAATATCTAGACCAAATTCTATCTAAGTCTTCTAAAGCTCTGAGCCAGCAGTGCTTATCCCTGTCTCTCTGTTTGTGTATACACTGTGCATGTATACAGGTGCATGTCAAGGTCAGAGATAAATTAGGCAATAAGATGACTACAGGTACTCATAACTAACATGTCAAATGTGAATTTTATAGGCAGATGTAAAAACTTGATTTTGTTAAGTGCCAAATATGGCCAGATGAATGGATCAGAGCATTAACAAAACTGCAAGGCTTTAGGGGTGCTCACCATCAGTTGTGGTGAGTTCCCTACCTATTTCCGGATAGAAGTGCCCTATTTCTGGATAGAAGTGCCATCTTTGGGCAGAATAATGCACCCTCCCACACTGTACAAATTGTTCAGGAATGGTTTAAAGAACATGATGAAAAGGTATTGTCTTGAACAATATTTGTCCCCAAATTCCCCAGATCTTACTCCAGTTTGGGGAATGTGTTGGAGCAACAAGTTCAATTCATGGAGGCTCAACTTCATAGTCTGCAGACGTTTGAGGATCTACTACTAAAGTGGCAGATACCACTGGACACCTTCCGAGATCTTGTAGAGTCCATGCCATGGTAGACTAAAGGTGTTTTGGCAGCACATGGAGTAATAGCATATTAGGCAGGTGGTCCTAATGTTTTGCACAAAGCTGCACACAGAATTTTCAGCACACATTCCATATACTCATGACTTTAATTATAGGTTGTACAGTTTTGTTCAACCAAGATGTCTTATTCTTACACTAGTCCCCTCCATAGACAGTATTGAAAAGTCTTAAGACAGACTCATGTCACCCCATTAAAGGTTTTTGACTTTGTTGCATCCTGCAAAATGTGTGTCCTTATCAAGAAGATAGACTATGTGTTTTGCTGCTGTGCACTAGCTAGAACATGCTTTGTTTTTCAGTAACAATGGGCATGTAAGGAAGTGGATGGATGTGTTGACTTGGTAACAGCATTAACGATGAAGAAGCGCATACACAAAGTTGCTAGTTGCCTTTCTCTTTTTATTGCTGACAATCACCTAATTATCTTGCTTTTTTTCCAGATTAATGACTTCTGATTAATTTTTAGAGTGGTCACTGCTGTTCCTTTGATTTTGTCTGACATATTAGGCAAAAAAGTTTTAAATTACTGCCCTACAGGCTTACATTTAATAACACAGACTTAAAATAAAGACCCTCTAGGTTAATTATAAGAGTCTTTTATAAACTGCATAATAATAATAAACTGTTTCTCACCATCCTTAACTGGGAATTGTTCTAGGTATTTTGGTTTTATTAATTGGCCTTGTCAAAGAGGTCTACCCCAGTAGCTATAAAGTAATGTCCTGTAATAAACATTACTGTAGTTTTCGAGCCAGGAGAGGTTTGCTTTCTCTTATCTTTGTTTTCCCATAGTCACCTTCATCTAGCAGAAAGCCTCTGTCACAGTGCAGCTCAGTTCTAACCTTTTACTCATATGTGATACAGATGTTATCTTTTTAGAGTAGTGTGAGCAGTGAACAAAACATGCAATCTTAACCTTTTCATCTGTGGTACTAAATCAGATGCAGACGCATGCAACTTAATTATGATATGCATGTCAATATTTAAATTGTAATTATCTGGAGATTTACCCTCTCCACTGTGACTTCTCGAAATGATATAGTCCAGCATTACAACAATGGACAGTGTATAGCACAATGCATATGTGTCCAGTAAAGACAGCCCAGTTGCTATGCATTTTATGATGGAACTGGCATGCCTCATGCACTTGTGTTTCCAATAAAGTCTTGTGGACAGGTATTAAAATACAGTAAGTAATTGAAAATCCTCCCTAACATTAAGAAACTGTTGTGACAGTGAGGCTGTGATCCACCTCTTGAACCCTCAGGTATCATGCTGGACTCTAGGTAAAGATATTTAACTAGTCCTCTTTTATTGATTTTTACGTGCACCAAGCACCCTCCTCTGCACACTGTTCATTCCTCAAATAAACTAGTAAACACAATCACAATTCACTCCTCCTCGCCCAGACACTTTGCCCCTCTACCTCCCAGCTCAGCTCAGCGTCTGGGTTTTCTCTGTGTCCTTTTATATCCCCTGACCCGGAGGTGTTCCTGCCCAACAGTCCACAAGTCCTACTTCCTTCCGGGTCAGGGTAAACAATCCATATCTTCACCCCGGAAGCACGCCGTCTCTTCCTGTCCTGGGATTGTGACGCACTTCTGGGGTATAGGGCACATACAAGTACACGGGCCCTCCTACAGCGACTCTCAGTGGCCCCCACGGTATCCAGCAGGGTCGTGCGTAAAGACTACAAAGTCCATAAGGCCCTACTGGAATTCGGGGCCCATCCACGCTGTCGAGAGAGCTCCTCCTGGGGGTGAGGACGGAACTTGATGCTTGCCATCCACCACAGTTCTCCCCCCTTAGCGAAGCCAACTCAGGCGGAGCGTCCAACCCCATGAGGGGGAGAACGCGTCGGTTGGAGCTTGGCTCTGCTGTCTAGATCCCCCAGAGAATCGTGGGGGAACGGTGCACCTTCTGTCCCCCCAAACTCCTATCCTCTGAGGACAGCATTGCCACACGTGTCCCATCTGATGACAATTGTAGCACTGACGCCGCCCTCCTGGTGGCCTTCCTCCACGAACCTGAAAACACTGAGGAAACTCCGTCAGCTCCACCCTTTCCTCCGCCAAGGGAGGTTTACTGGCCGTCTCTGCCCTTTTGTCCATCTTTTCAGAAGATCCTCGACGTCTTTTGGGGATCTCCTGCTTACTCTGGGGCTGGTGCACAGCTTGAGTCTCTCTATTGGGAAAAGAGAACTCCTTTGCCGTTTGCACGCCCGTTGATTCACATTTATTAGGAGGTGGCGTCATTAGCACCGCATCGCTCCGATGAACAGCAAGCACTGTTCTGCTGCACCGGTACAATCGGCGCTTCCCCCGGCCCTCCTGTCACCAGAGACAATCCGCACCTAAGACCGGTCGGGGTCTTGAGGTCTGCACCGCTCCGGACGCCACGTCACACGCATGCCCAGGGCCTATTGCTCTTTCCCCCGACCGTTCGGTCATCGTGCCACACTCTACTGTCAGGCACATGGTGTTTTGACAACCGCTACTTATTAATTGCGGTGCCGGTTCACACTGTGTCCCTTTATGCTGTACAATACGGGCCAGACTCACCTGTATTCCCGCATCGATCACCCCCGGAGTTTCACGGCACAGCCGCCATACGAAGTCCCTCAGACCGTTTAACGGTGCCTCGGACGTCGCTCCCAATTCTTCTACACGTTTCTTCAGCTCCTGTAAATCCTGTAAGAAATGGTGTAGGGGCTCAAGGTATTTCTCGAGACCCTGCAAATCCACACAGTTAGTTAATACGGCCAGTGGTACTTGCGCTTCCGCCTTTTCCTTACGCTCCGACCGGGAACCAATGAGCACGTCCCTCCCTAGCACGTGTTCAGCTGGGGAGCACAAAGGCTCCTGGGTCTTGCAGTCCTTCGGGGATCGGCTGGCCATTGTCGGCCGACTGCCTTCCTCCCCTCCTACTGCAACGTAGGACCGTTCAGTCATCTCCCGCTCCTCGTTGGCTGCTTCGCTCAACTTCCCCTCCCCATCCAGGAGGCTCAGACCCATTGGGGAATGTACGACCTCATCGGAGGACTCCGAGCGCCCTTCACCTTCCCGGCATCCATCGTGGGTGATCAGGCTGTTGTCCTCATATGGGGGCGTCGCTAGCCGTCTCGCATCCTGGCTTGCTTTCTGGGGAACGCGGCCATCTTGCCAGAACATGAGGTAGGCATCCGACACGCCGCTGATTTTCTGGACGCAGGCGTCTGCAAAACAGGACAAAAACACCCCGAAATGTCGGCCGTTTTCCCTGCACCTACCTCCGGACTAGGTCCACCTAGGGAGTCCGACGCGCTCGGTAGCTGTCTGCGTCCCAACTGTTGCGCCACTCTGGCTCGCTCGGCCCGAATTAGCGCCCGGTCTTCCTCGCTCCCATTCAGGTATGTTCAGGTCCTCTCGGCATCCGTCAGGTGTTGTACCCAGCTGGGACTGACCTTTTTCTTCCCGGACTTCTTCCCCATCGCTCTCCGAAGTAGAATGCGGCTTGTAGACGCAGCACTCTCCGTAGGGGTGTTGTTGCAGCTCAGTGTAACGAGGCGTGACCTTCCTGGGTTGTCTGCCCACACAATATTTAATTTCAATGCAGGTTCCGTCCCAAACAGTCAGACCAGAATCCTGCCAGCTACGCCAGATGTGATAGTGAGGCTGTGATCCACCTCTTGAACCCTCAGGTATCACGCTGGACTCTAGGTAAAGATATCACTAGTCCTCTTTTATTGATTTTTACGTGCACCAAGCACCCTCCTCTGCACACTGTTCATACCTCAAATAAACTAGTAAACACAATCACAATTCACTCCTCCTCGCCCAGACACTTCGCCCCTCTACCTCCCAGCTCAGCTCAGCGTTTGGGTTTTCTCTGTGTCCTTTTATATCCCCTGACCCGGAGGTGTTCCTGCCCAACAGTACACAAGTCCTTATTCCTTCTGGGTCAGGGTAAACAATCCATATCTTCACCCCGGAAGCACACCGTCTCTTCCTGTCCTGGGATTGTGACGCACTTCCGGGGTATAGGGCACATACGAGTCCACGGGCCCTCCTACAGCGACTCTCAGTGGCCCCCACGGTATCCGGCAGGGCCATGTGTAAAGACTACAAAGTCCATAAAGCCCTACTGGAATTCGGGGCCCATCCACGCTGTTGGGAGAGCCCCTCCTGGCGTCCTGGGGGTGAGGACCAGAACTTGAAGCCAGCCATCCGCCACACTGTCAAACCACTGTTTTAATCCTTACCCTCTTTAATTTGCTCTGATCAGTCTTGGCCTCTCTGTTATATCTACATGTTTCTACAGACACATCCACCAGTGACAACTGCACTCAAAGCAACAGCTACCATTATGCATTTCCTACTCTTCTTCCTTGTCATCACGAGCTGTCAAATTCTCAGACATCCTGCACTGAGAGCAGTATGAAGCAGTGTAGCAGAGCACATAGTTTTGGTGATCAAAATGTTTTATTAGGCCTCATTCAGTATTTGAAGAGGACAGGAATGGTTAGGAATGCTGCTCCACTACTTCTAAAGTTTTAATCATTCCCTCACTTCTCATATTGCTTTTCACTTATTAACGCCCTGTGCGTCCTCAAATGGCGTGGTCATGCAGCTTGCAGTTTTAATGTTAGTAACCCTTTTTGTTGTGTGTGAAATCCATAGAAGATACATAGGAAAAAAATCTACCTTTAAGTATCACATTAAAACACATTTTGCTAATGTGAAACAATGAGGAGCTGAACTTGTTCAGTTTAATACACTACCAGTCAAAAGTTTTAGAACACCTCAGTTTTTCCAGTTTTTAATGTAATAATAATTAATCAGTTAAAATGCAGTGAATGACCTAAAATGGTGAAAAGGTAAGCACTAAACTGCCAGAGGTTTAAATTTAAAGTTTAGGCTAGCAAAAACTAAAAAAAGGAAATTTCAGAATATTACAAATGGTCCTTCTTCACGGAACAACTAACAGGTTACAGCCTACAGATATTCTGCAACAATTAAAGTAAATTAAGCCTTGCAATTCGACACAAACACTTTGCACAAGTGTCCCAACTTATGTTGATTACTTAAAAATCTTCTGTCTCTCTTAAAGCAGAGATGGAACAGACGGTGTTAAAATACCCTCTGTAGTACTACTTGGACAATATTACACTTTAGAAAGTTGTAAATTCCAGTGATAATGACAAGAAAATGGCAATTAACAAATGAATTGAGACAGAGCATTATTAGCCTTAGAAGTGTAGGCCATTCATTTTGAGAAATTGTCAGTGAGTATGGTGTCCTACACAATCCAAAGGCAATTGGAAACTAAAAGAAACTCTAATAAAAGGAGATCTGGCAGACTCCCAATCAAAAGACAAGTTTCTGAGTGTCACCAGCTTTACTGAAGGGTGCCTTACAGCACAATAGCTCTCCAGTGGTTGAAGAAAGCAAGTCTCAGTTTCTACTGTGAAAAGGAGACTTTGTTTTGCAGTTTTGGCAGGGTGAGTTGAGGTAAGAAAATCATTCCTTAAAAGGACAAAAAAGGGCATTGAAATACCAGCTGTGGACTAAAGCAGACTGGAACAAAGTCTTACAGTCCAATGAGTCAAAATTTTAAATCTTCGGTTCATCACGCAGGGTGTTTGTGCGCCATTGACTTGGTAAAAGGATGATTCCTCAGTGTGTGACCCCAGCTGTCAAGCATGGAGGAGGAAGTGTGATTCTTTTGATGTAGGCACAGTCAGTGACTTGCACAGAAAACTTTTGACCGGTAAAACCTTTCACTGGTAGTGAACATAGGAGGTATTAACTGGTCACTGTATAGAGCTGTTCAGTATTTATGTAGCAGTATACTGTAAGGTTCTGCATATTAAAAGAAGCTTTTATGGTTGAAAAAACAAAAGAGTTAAACAGAAACAGAGACAAGCTGCAAAATTACTACAAACACCAGAGGACCCTTATCACAACTTCTCTCTGTTCATCATGGTATGGATACAGGAAATTCTTAATGCCACAGCAAAAGAGGGCAGCACATCTGAACAAGGTGGACATTCTCAATGCTGGTCAAAGGTGTTTCAAATAAGTGATAACTCACTACTAGTTCATAGTGGTAAACTGGGATGCAGCATATGCACTTTAAGTCACTGAATGTGCATAGCCCATCCATGAGCCAACGACTTAAGCTGTAAAATGAATGGAGTGAATGTGCTGTCTCCTGTAGTGGCATATACAGAGCTAGTCAGCAAATTTCATTAAGAAAGAACGTCAATATTCACAAAGAATCAAAAGTGTACAAAAAAGCCTCAAATGTTCTCCATGAAAGAAAAAAGGAAAAATGCATCTTATATGAATCTGCTTGTGTTCTGTATGCTTTTTTTCAGACTTTTTAGGTTTCAGTTTCAAAAAACCTGAGGTGAGGAGGGGACTGTGTTTGTACAAATAAACTACAGCATCCCATGACTTCTTCTTTTCCCTTCAAACAAATGGTCTCATCTGTCTGGTGAATTTGTTTTTGCTAATTTTGTGCAGGGTGGCACGGTGGCGCACTGGTAGTCCTGCCGCCTCACAGTTAGGAGACTTGGGTTCGCTTCCCGGGTCAACCTTGCATGGAGTTTGCATGTTCTCCTCGTGTCTGCGTGGGTTTCCTCCCACAGTCCAAAGACATGCAGGTTAGGTGCGTTGGCGATTCTAAATTGTCCCTAGTGTGCGCTTGGTGGGTGGTTGTATGGGTAGGTGTGCCCTGCGGTGGGCTGGCGCCCTGCCCGGGGTTTCTTTCCTGCCTTGCGCCCTGTGTTGGGTGGGATTGGCTCCAGCAGACCCCCATAACCCTGTAGTTAGGATATAGCGGGTTGGATAATGGATGAATGGATAATTTTGCGCATGCTAGGCATCTTTAGGACTGATTTCTGTACCTACTCAGATTTTGATCGCTTGCAAAATAATTTTGGTTAGTAAAACAAACAAAAAAATGATATGAGGAAAGAATCAGAACTGACTCACTTTTAGCTACATCTATAATTTTTCTTCATCCTGTGCTTGTTATGTTTCAGCCAGGATTCCCTCCTTGTTGGAGTTAAATGTCTTGTTTAAGACATGATTTACTCAATTTTGAGTCTTTTGTTTATGTTAGTATTGTTATTTACTTAGTTTCTGTGAATCTATTGTTATGTTCCATGTGTTTTATGGGTTGTTCCCCAGGGGGCGGGACCACCTTCCCATCAACGTCAGGAACTGCCCATAGCCCCATAAAGGCGAGTGTTTCCCACAGTTTCTGGCAGTTCACCTGAAATACGCTTGAGAGTTTGGTGAGTGTTTCTTTGTGATTTTCCTTGTGCTTTTGTGATTTATTGATTTTTTTTTTTTTTTACCTTCTTGCTCTATGGATTACCTTTAGGCAATTCCTATTTTGACATTTTATGCTCTACAGAGCTTCATGTATTTCAGAGCATTTTTGCTTATAAATGAATCTTTATTTTATAAAGATTTTACATGGCCCACTGTGTTACTACCCAGGTTTTTGTTTTGAGGGAATATCCACCTCTAGTGGCCGCTTTTGGAACTGTTTGGGATTTACATGTTTTGGGACTCTTCAGCAGTGCAACAGTACACAGTCTCATAATCATTTTCATTTAGAACTTCCATCCATTTGTGCCAATAGTTCATGAAAGTTCAGAAGACATATCAAGAGGACATAGTCAAATGGAAGTTGGTGGCATCACAATAAGACTAGAAGATCAATTTACTGAAAAAAACAGGCTGCAGTAAACAACAGCCTGCTCAATAACCAGCACCTCCAAAGAATTTCAGTATCTGCCCTCCTATTAGAATACTAAAACACTAGAACAGTTTGGACAAGAACTGGCCATTGATCCACTTAATTTCTCTAAGTTTTTTTTTATTTCTAAAAGTTTTAAAGGTCCCTAAAATCCTACTCTCTACTACAGTACTTTGTAATTTATTCCATTTGTCTATGTTTCTGTGGGTGAAGAAATACTGAATGAAATGTACCATTAAAGAATTTTCATCTATGTCCCAGAGTTCTTGCTGAAGAACTAATTGTAAAGTAGCAGCATGGACTATTGTCCTTTCATAATTTTAACCAGTTTAATCATATCATTTCTTAATCTCTGTTTGCTTAAATTGAAATGGTTCAACTCTAATCATTTCTCATAGCTCATACTTTGCAGTCCTGGAATCAGACTGAGACAGGGGTGACGAACTCCAGGCCTCGAGTGCCGCAGTGGCTGCAGGTTTTCATTCTTACCATCTTCATAATTAGTGACCAGTGTTTGCTGCTGATTACTTCTTTTAATTGACTTGACTCAGGCCCCATAGTTGTTTCTTTTTCTTTAATTAGCAGCCAAACAATAATGAGACACAAAACAAGCCACCACATGACCAGCTCCCCTGTGCCCATTACACAATATCTGAAATTAAAGAGAGGTGATGGTCTTGGTAAGGTTGATCTCTCAGGTCACCAAAACATTTTGACGGTGCTCTTAGAAAGAACAGAAAAACAACAGTTATCAAAATGTGGCAGAATGAGAGCAGCTACAAGCCATGGAATTAAATAACGGGTTTAATTAACAGCAAGAATTGGCTTCTCATTAAGAAAGTGAAATTGGTTGGAGTTTGAAGCCCCAGTTTAGCTGGTCATCTGTTAGCTCGTTTAGCATATCATTTCTGCGTGGCTGTCATTTAATGAAGAAAGGAATCAATTCAGAGGGCTGAACTCTTCCAACAGGGCTATTAAAGTGATGGGGAAAAAGTTAATTAGCAGTGAAAACTGGTCACTGATTAGGAAAAGGGTTAGAATGAAAACCTGTATCCACTGCGGCCTTCCAGGCCTGGAGTTCGCCACCCCTGGGCTAGGATGACAGAGAAAGGACAAGAGCTTTAAAAGACCTACATTAATTTGTTTATTTTTCATTTTTCATCTAGTGCATTTAATATTTAAAATAGTGGCCATTGCAAAAAAAAAAAAAATCATGAAGTGTAATTAGTATGACACCAACCCCAGAAATCCTAGCAGGTCGATAATGAATTTCAAATAAAACATTCAGGAGACTACTGCATATGATTCTGTAACTCACATCACATGATGATAAGCTCAATAAACCACATTTGAGATTCTATGAGAATAATTATAACTAAGACCTGTAATCAACCCATTGAAGACTTTGATAGTAATTCACTTATTTTTCTTCATCCATCCATTTAATCAGCTCCTTGTGTATTTGACTTGATACACATTTGTTTGATTACTACATTCACAAAAGAAACTAAAGGTCAACCAACTACTTCAAGCATATATTCAGAAAGGTATACTTTTAATGATGGAATCGTTTTTCTTTTTTATTTGTATTAAACAAGTAACAGTTAAATGCATTCAATAACTGTAATTGGAATTTTAAGACTTAATAATAATGCATGTGTGTGAAAGAAGACCTAGGTAATAATAAACATTTAAACAGTGTATTTCATTTTCTCTTAGGAGGCAAGAGGTCGAGCTTAAGTAAGTGTTTCATTGTCCCTTTATCAGTTTAGTTTCCATTGCTTAACTTAGAAAAGCTGTTTCAAACAGGGCCGAAACCTGCAAGGAATCATTTGTTGGTATAAAGAGCACTTAAAAGAGCTGATTTCATAGTTTAAGGAAGGAATGATATGCTTAATTAAGATAATAAACAAATCTCTAAATTCTTTATCAGAGGTAGATTTTATCATCACATGTGGAAATACATTTTCTAAATCTGCAGTGTCTTTTATATAACACTAGCTGTATAAGCCCATGCTGTAAAAAGCCCGGGCTCCTAGAAACCATGGATTCTGGCACTTCAATTAATCAGTTGCATTGGTTGTGTATTAGTGACTCCTCGTCGGTTTCTTTTTGCCAAAGTGCTCGCCTCCAATGTCTATCAGCGGCTAAGCGACTTTTTCTTTCCTCTGAGGTTACATTTAGCCGTGTTGTGTATCAGCGGCGGCGGTTTCACTTTGGCGACAGAGTCATTTTCTTTGTGCTTCACGCTGTAGCCTCACACTTCCAGGCTGCCCCGCAATTCTGGGATGCCTCGCAATTCCAGGCCGGACAGACAGACATACACACTTCCACACGTAGACATTTATATATAAGATTATTATAAATACTAAGATGAATAGATTTGATCAGTTGCTTAACAGATGTAAGAAGAAGGATGCAATTATGTACATCATCCAGATCAGGAAAACATAACACAACCTGATTAGCAATACAGTAGATATGAAAATTCTGCATATTCTCACTGAATGTTCAGTCTTTGTTAATGTAATTCTGAAATCAAGCCAAATAATCTGAGAATGATTTCAATGTAATACCTTATAACCAACAATGCTTGAAAGAACAGCAAATGGATCGATTTATGGAAAAATCTCAAGACTGAGACACAGAAGCAGATTGTGTATTGTGTTAACTGAATTGCTAACAGTATCTGGAACACCTTTCCATTGTTTCTTCCTAATGTTCTTCAGACAGAGGTTCGTAATACCCTGAATAATAAAACATGGTCATAATAGAGTGGACAGAGATCTTGTAGTTTAGCAGGACAATTATTGTGGTTAGATATGTTGTCAAGCATCCATTTGATGCCTGGTTGCTAAAATATGATGACTGAATGTTAAATCGCTTACCAGTGTCTGGGTACCTATTAATTTTTGCTGTTGATTTTATGGTATTGGAAAATAAAATATGCACATTGAGATTTTTCAATTTCTTTGATGCTTATTCCACTAGAAATCACAAGAGGTTCTAGTTTAGTTGACAAAGATTAAGGTAGACATTTTAAACAGATTTAAAGAAAGTTGAATGAGTTTGAGATATGAGATGCCAATATGTTTACAGACCAGAAGTGGGCATAACCTCAGAAGCCTAGAGTTATTAGAAAGAATATCAGCTGCAGGGTTGGTAATATGAATTTGCAGTACATGAGAGAAATCTTGCACTAATATGTAAAAATGGCAGAAGGTATCTGGATTTTTCTGCAACATACTATAGCCGTCACTACCTATTAGCTTTGTTTTGCAGGACCAATGGTGTATCAGAATCCCAGGCTATCTGGATTTCTACTTGTTATGCAGTTTTGAGATCTGCAAACAGTACATCTAACTGTTACTAAGAGCAAAGAGAGATTAGGACTGGTGCTTACTGTTTAACTATGCATTACCAATAATTTAAGATTTTTCAGCTTCTTATGCTGACATTTGGTCACATTTGGTCTTGGTAATATTAGGTGGAGCAAGCTTCCATGAGACTGTAGCTACACTTTCATTAGACTTAATTGGATGATGCTAACTACTACAATTTAAAAGAGACAAATCTGTAGTCCAGTGCTGTTCTACAGTTCATAGTTTTACAGTCTTAAAATTAAAGGTTAAATACAGCAAATCTGCTTTCTATTATATATTGTTCTCTCTAGCTTTCCTTTTGACAATAACCAAGCTTTCAAGCTTCACTACCCTGTAATTATATATTATTCTCTGTAGGCTTGCATAATCAATAGATTTCCTTTGCCTATCTGGAAGCTGTGGTAACATTGTTTGCAAATCCAAACAACTAATATATATATTCCTAAGGTAAAAGGCTTTTTTGAAATTAGCATATACCACCTAGGGAACAGAGATTAATTTTGTTTCAAGGTCATAATAGACAAATTCAACTTTCTTTTCAATGACTTTCAAAATGGACCTTCTTCCTGGTGGCATACTGCCTTTAATCATATTGAAAGATAGTTATTATCCTAGTAATAGCACTGCAATTTTGACAGAGCCTTCCATGAACCTTTGATAATAGGCTAGAAATCCTAAAAAAACATTTTAAGATTATAGGGGATTTACCATTCCATTACTACCATTATCAAATACTACCTGTAGATAGATGCCTTTACAGAAGAAGCACTAAGTACCTTATCACTGCTTAAACATACTGTATACTTATTTATATCTATCTCTCAGGCATATTGGTAGAGCCAATTAAAATAGCTTCAGCTGGTCTCAATACTTACAATAGTATGAAAAACAAAAACAGAATTATCTAAACAAACTGAAACATAGATTCCCTGAATATCTGGTCCATATATTATTGAAATGGATCAAGGGAGTTACAAAAAGTAAAGGGCATTTGATCAAACTCAGATAACCCTAAAGGCATAGGAAATGCAGGTTAAATCTTGTCCTTCTCATTTATATGAACATTCTTATATCAATGGGCATGATCTAACATGAGAGTAATTGTAAATCTGTAAATAATTTTGGGTTTTTGATACCCAAGGATTAATTTCTGCAGATTTTCACTCCTGCAGTGTATGTTCATTTTAGAAATGTCAGAATTTTTATTATTATTAATTGATTTTACACCACGTTTTTGTTGTTTTTTTTTAGCATGGCCACATATACAATACTGTTTACAATGTGTTCTTGTTGCCTTCTCGTGATGGCCAGAGGTCGCATGACATTCTCACAAACAAATGTACATAAGATAGCATGATTATGAGTTTGTATTCATTTCATCTCCTAGTCCTTTTCCATTTTTTCAGTTCATAAAGAAAGTCCACAGTTAATTCTCATAGTTGCATACATTGTCTGGTTTACTATGTTTGTGGAAACATTGCGAGTTAGCTTCTTTCAAGCACTGTGCTTTTTCACTGTCAGCTTTCTCTGTCCACAATGTGCCACCTTGCGTGTTCTCCTCTCTCCACATCAAACTGATGCTAGCAGTGTACTACATTCCATTGGTCCTTCCATTTTCACAAAGAAAGTTCACCGTTCATTCTCACATTTGTATACATTGTCAGGTCACCTATATCTGTGAAAACTATGAAAGCAAACTTGCAGCTGTCCTAGTCCAAAATGTACCATCTCATATGTTTTTCTTTCCTCATGTCAGATTGATGCTGGCTGTAATTTCAATCAAGAACTGTAATTATACATTGTGTTAGCAAACTGAATTAACTAGATTACTGACAGACTATGATCAGTTTTATAATCAGTTTGTTGTACCACTTTTGCCACTTGCCCTTTACCTACATATTCTGTGAAATAAGTACATATGACTGTAATTTTTATAATACATTTATATAGAAAAATATTTGCTTTTACTTCATGTATTATTCATTGTGTCTAGCTGATTGAAAATGCTTCGTTTTCCTTTTAAGTAATAAAGACTGGTTCAGTTTTCGGGAGCACAACCTAAAAAGATTTATTTTTAACTGAACATGTATGCTAACATTTAAAGTGAAAATGTATGCACAGAATATCTGTTGTATACCAAAAAAGTATTGATTTTTATGTTCACTCAATCTGCCTTAGTTAATCTATGGTTTTTTGGAGCTGAGCAGTAGACATGTACTTATCAGCATGTAGAGCTGATTGACCATTAGCGAGGACAAAGGGAATGAGATGCCATTTGGCTTTGTTTGTCGATTACTGTACTGAAACAATCTGTGACAGTTCTAGTTTTAAACAGACAGCTTTCATATTCCCAACATTTAAGTGGTGATAGTCCACATGTCGATGAATACTATCATATTTGTTCTTAATAATCGCTATAGGGGAGATGCAATGACTAAAGGTATCTCTGACTGTACCCTCATGCAATTTGAGGAATATGGAGGATTTGGAAGGGCAGGTTCTGGGTCCTCCAAAATAAACACATGAACCCACTAAAAGCCTGAAAGTCAAAATTGTGGGTGATTTCTGAAAATAAATCATAAAAACATATTAGTATGTTTCCATAACTGAGTTTGCAAGATAATATAGGAACAGTTTGTAGAGTGCTCTTCAAAGGCTGGATGAGACGTTTCGTTTGAGTGACAGGAGCCTGCTGACCAAGAAGTAGAATATTTGAAAAAGAAGTTGGAAACTTTAATAGGAAACAATTAAATTGGATCTCCATGCAGGCCAACACTAACATCAGAGATGATGAGGAGTGTTACATGGAGTGCTGATGTTGTGATACTAACAATAATTTGGATTGGGAACAATGTGAAGCCAGCAGTGTCTTATTCCCAGTTTGTAATGTTATTTAGAGGCTTTTCCTGTTGTTTATAGGAATGTAAAAGTTGAGTCATTATTCTAGTTAGGCTTTTAAGGTATGATGTTGCTGTTTATTGTTGCTTGATCATCAAGCTCATTAGCCAGAGCCACCAGGAGAATTTCAGGACTGAATGGAGGAACAGTTGAATTTTTTTTTATTTTATTGAGATCACACAACTTTCCATACAAATAAATCAATTTTTACAAAAATAGAATCGAAAACAAATCAACCCCCACCCCTGAGAAAGAGAGCTAGGATGGCAGAGTCGAACTTAAAACTATTAAAAATAAGTAAATAGGTGAATTAATAAGTGAATAAAGAATAATGGAGAAGAAGAAAAAAGAAAAAAATGGGAGAGAATCTGCTTCCTCAGTGCTTTAAAAGCTTTTTCTAAAATGTTATTGATTAGATCCTGCCAGATTTTGAAAAAGTTCTGCACAGATCCTCAAAGTGAGAGTTAGATTTTTTAAAAGAGGAGAGTTAGGATCCTTCCAGTAAAGCAAGATAAGTCTACTTGCTAATAGTGTAGTAAAGGCAATCACAGTTTGTTTGTCTTTCTCCACTTTAAGCCCATTTGGGAGTACCACAAACTCAGCTGTTAATGGGTTAGGAGGGATTGTGATACCAAAGCTGTCAGAATGGCATTTAAAGATTTTGGTCCAGAATGATGTTGATTTGGTGCAGGCCCAAAACATGTGGCCCAATGGGGCTGGAACTTGATAGCAACGTTTACAGGTTGGATCTTGCCCTGGAAACATTTTGGACAATTTTAAGCAATTTTAAGCTTGATATATAATTTTAAGTTGAATCATTGTATGCTTTGCGCATATGGGGCTCGAGTGGATTCTCTGCATTGCTGCCTTCCACTTCTTTTCCCACTGTCCTCTTGAATCTTTGAAAGAGAGGGACTGTAAAATGGTTTTATATATTGCAGAAATGCTGTCTGAGTTATCAAGACTGTTATAATATTTTTTCCAGCATAGAGGTGGGCGGGAGGTTCTGTGTAACAAAGTTTCTGAATTGAAGGTAGTGAAAGAAATGTGTTGCTGGAAAGTTAAATTTGGAATATCATTGGTTTTAGGATTCAAAGACGTTGTCTATGCACAAATCTCTAATGTTTTCCAGACATTAAAAACTGCATATGCGTGAGAGGGTTGAAAAATGTGGTTCTTGTGCCGAGGTGCCACAGATAAAAAAGCTTCTTTATCTTAAAATGCTTCCTACATTGGCTCCATATTCTGAGTGAGTGAAGCACATTTGGGTTATTAGTATATTGGCAATAACTTGCGTTTATTGGCGTACAAAGCAAGGAATATAAAGAAGTACTGCAGGATTTTATTTCTATTGCGGACCATGCCTGTGTATGTCCATCTATTTGTGTCCATGTCCAGGTTTTAATAGCTTATATATTTGCTGCTCAGTAATAAAACTGAAAGTTAGGTAGAGCCATGCCACCTTCTGCCTTAGGTCTTTGTAGGGTCTCTCTTTGGATACATGGATGTTTTAAGTTCCAAATAAATGAGGTTATGGTTAAATCTAATTTCTTAAAAAAGGATTTATTGATGTATATAGAATGTTTTGAAATAAAAAGAGAAGCTTAGGAAGGATATTCATCTTAACAATGTTAATTCTTCCAGCTAAAGTGAGATGAAGGGTTGACCATCTATGCAAGTCTTACTAAATTTATTCCATAGAGACGGTGAAATTTTGTTGATAGAAAGCTTTATGTCTACATGTGATGTTTACCCCTAGGTATTTAAACTGGGCTGCGATGATTAAAGGGAAGGTGTCCAATCTAATATTGTGTGCTTGAGAATTTACTGGAAAGAGCACACTTTTATTTAAATTAATTCTGAGACCAGAAGTCTTTTGAAATTCTGTAAGTGCTGTTAGGACTGCAGGCACAGTATTTTGTGGATCTGATATATATAGTACCATATTATCTGCATATAGAGAAATTTTATGTTCAAGTCCTCTGATAATCCCCTTTATCTGATAAGCATTTCTACAGTGAACTGCCTATGGCTAAATGGTGTATTGCAAAAAGCAGTGGTGATAAAGGGCATCCTTGTCTGGTACCACGTTCTAGTTTAAAGTAGTCTGAATTAATTTTGTTAATACAAACTGAAGCTCCTGGATTGGTATATAATAGTTTGATCCATGCACAAACCCAAACCCAAATTTCTCCATTATAGTGAAAAAGTAGTTCCATTCAATCATATCGAATGCTTTTTCTGTGTCCAACGATAATAATAGCTCTGGGGTGTTTGACTTTGTGGGTGAATATATTATATTAAACAGGCGTTGAACATTGGAAGCTAAGTGTCGCCATTTAATAAATTCAGTTTGATCTTGTGATATTACCGAAGGCAGCACTTTTTACATCCTTCTAGCTAGGACTTTGCAGAGTATCTTAACATCATTATTCAGAAGTAAAATTGGTCTGTATGATCCACATTATAATAAGTCCTTATTTTGTTTAGGAAAGACAGTGATTAATGCTTGGCAAAAAGTTTGAGGTAGAATTTTATTGGCTTTAGCTTCTGTAAATGTTAATAAGAGGGGAGCTAGCTGAGTGGAGAATTTCTTATAAAATTCGGCAGAGTAGCCATCGGGGCCTACTGCTTTCCAATTCTGAAGTGACTTTATAGCATCTAGTAATTCTGATAATGCCAGAGGTTTATCAAATTCCTCTGCACTGAGAGTATCTACTTGTGGTATCTGCAATGCGTCCAGAAATACATTAGATGCATGGACTTTAAAGAGAGTTGTCAATCAGAGGGACAAAATCATAGCAGGACTGCTACAGTCTTTCAGAAACAGTGTCTAAGAGTTTGTGTGTCACAAAAGCAAGTTGTTCTACCTGATGTTGGTCAAAAGTACAAGGTGGCATGACTTTAAATTTGCAGAATGCTTATCTGTGTATGATGTGTTATGTCTACTTAAGTTAGGCACATATCAAGTAATAGCTTTCTCCATAGATAATTTATTACACATTCCATGTTACCAGAGTAAGATTTCAGTGCTCAGAGAACACTAACATGACCCCCTGATTACCATGGGTTTTTCACACATCGCTGTTATATATAACCTTTTACGTATTAGTTCCTAACTAAATCATAATGGAATAGTGGAAAGTGGTGTTAATGCTGCATTTATTTAAAACAGAGATTTAGTGATCTGTTAAACTTGCTCAATCCTTCAGGCTACACTCATGTTGTAAGACCAAAATACAGTCATGTAGAAAAGAAAATACATCATCTTTCAGTTACTAAATGATATAATTAACAATCACCTAATCATCCACAAGCTCTAAATAAGATGAATATAATTGAAGGAGAGAAAACACACATAACAAATTTTACTTTGTTATTATTTATGTAACTACCAACATACAGAACTCATGTGTGAAAAAAAGAGTACTCTCGTAGTGTTCCCATTTCCATTATAAAGAATATTCAGTCTAGGTTTTGCTAGTGAAGGTCACTTGCTTAGCTGACGGTCAAGTTAATGCTTCCATCTCATATGATAAACATACATTCAGGTTTTGGTAACATCATAGCAAGAACAAAAGACTTCTGCAGTGATCTCATTAAAGTAATTGTTGCTCTTCATCCATTAGGTAAAGGCAATAAGGCCTTTTCATTTCCAACAAAAGTGAAGTCCATCATTCTTTTATGACAATAAATTAGAAATTGAAGTCTTTCAAGGCCGTTGCCAAAAAATGACGTTCTAACAAATTCACCTAAAGATTACACCATACAATGCTCCAAGAGCTCATAGCCATATCCAGTGATCCATTGAGGTGTATTGGTAAATAAAATAGTTTAATACTCTTGTGGCTAATACGGGGGCATCTCAGAGCACCAAACCCCAGATATAACTCCACAGAGACAAGTCCCTAGTTTAAATATGTACCTTTATTTAACCAAAATACCTTTACATAGTCATCTTCTTTACCAGTAAACAATCCTGTTCTTTCTTTTCCCTTCTACTCTACTCCTCTACAGTCAGTCCACCAACTCTCACCAGTCCAACTTGCCTGGGTGAGGTGGAGCAGATTCTTTTATGCCAGACCTGAGAGTACTTCTGGTGCTACACCATTGTACCCAGGAAGCACTTCCAGGTCAGGGTGAACCTCCATAAAACACATTGGAATCCTCTCCCAACTGTGTCCTTTATTGGCATCCAAGGACTGCAGAAGGGCTGCCCTCCAAAAACTATGCCTCCCAACCAACCCTGCAGGTCACTAAACCAGATCCATACCAGAGGGGCACTGCCATCTAAAACACCGGGGGTACAATTGCTCACAGGATGCAGTGTCTGTCTGTCCCATCCCTTACCCCTGCCTCCCAACTAAATAAGGGAATAGCAGTACAGGTATATCACTATAATACCTACATATCAACTGCACATGGAAGTGATGGTATGATGACTTAAGGTTGTTTTGAAATAACACAGCTCAGATCTTTTTCAGTCATAGAGTCCATCATTATCTCCTCCCTTTACCAGAGTATTCTAGAGGCAAATGTTAGGCCTAACAGCTAAATCACAGTTGAGACTAGGTTATCCAACAGAAACAATGGTCCAAAGCACAACAGCAAACTTATAATTAAATGGCTAAAAAGAAAACTTTGAAATATTAACAATAATTCAAAATTTATACCTACTCATAAACATCGGCAACAACTACACAATTGCTCACCTGTACAGGTGAATGGTACAATTTATTCTATGTACAGCATTTGAAACAAATAATTGCAGAAGGTTAGCTGTAGCAGAATTGCAAAACTTTGCAAATTTATGATCAAAACTATGTGCACTTGCAAAATAAGTTGCATGTACTAAAAATGTGCTACTTATGCTTGGGTAATATTTCATGCTCACTCATGAAAATTTGGCACTAGTGCTGCACAAGGACACTGACAAAAATTACATGACTATGCAAAATGTGTCATAGACACTCAGATGTTTTGTTTACACTTCAAATATTCTGCATGCACTTGTAAAATGTGTTCGGAGAGCTTGCAAAACTTGTCAGGCATGCTCAAAATGATGTGCTTGTAAAATGTGCCATTCTGGCACAGAAACTAAGAGTAATCTATTTCCATAACAGCCAGTTCTAAAAACCTGTTCTGAGCTTAGTGCAAGATCTGAGCTACTCTTCTGGAACACAGGCATGTCCATTTGTTAAAGAAAGTAGAGCACTGGACACTAAAGCCCTAATTAGAAATTAAATTTCAGTTTCAATGAAGGAGAAGTTTCCATAGAGGAGTCTTTCAATAGTGCAGAAGGAAACAAGTGATATTTTAAAGACCAGGGTCTAAGTTAAGATAACTGCTTTGGATATAGGCTGAACCTTTCTCTGATATTCTAAACTTTCCTATAAAGCCAGTCCAAAGGAATATAATGCAAACTGTAATACTGAACAATCACTATCTCTCGAAACTGAATCCACTGCTTTAAGGGGAGTTTAACAAAGTGGATCAGTACGATTTTCAGTAAATCATTTGTGGTAGCAAACTTTATACAGTACTTCAAAGCACAATTCCAGATTCATTACCAGCCAACTACTTGAATGCAAAAGGTTTTAGTGAGTAATGTCCAAGAAAATAAAATAAACGTCAGGGTAACTGTAGTCACCAAAAAACCCACACACATTATCTGTAATGACATTTTCTGCTAACCCTCCAGAATAGTAGTGAAGTATGGGAAGCTATGAAAAATGAGAACAAAGTCCAACCAACACAATGAGAAAACACAAATCCAAATCTAAAAATTATACCTTAAAAATTGTAAAATTCTCCATAAAGTGCACAAAGGAATAGCTCCTAAAGCTAATTAAGATTAATTTAAACATATATCAAACATCACTACAAAGAAATTAAAGCTCTGAACTACTTTCTCCATCTGCAAAGCAAGAGACTTGAAATTCACATCTTCACCCCTCCATTCTGAAGCTAAATCTGTTTAGTCATCCAACAGAGCAACACATCACCTTAATAAAAAATACTTAGAAAAGAAACTAAAATTAAATCCTACAATATATTATAACATAATTGGACCATTAATATGTTTTTACTAGAGTACAGTAACAATTCTTCAAGAGTGATAAAACTGGATTACAATTTCCACATTAAAACAGGCTGTCATGGAAATAGTAAGAGAGCAGAAATCACTGATGTTGGAGCCAGGAAATGACAGCCCTGGATTATAGGAAATCAGGGAAACGTACCACCCTAAATGAAAATAACTTTAAGAGGAGGGCCACAGACTGAACAACAGCAACTAGTTTCCAAATACAGAAAACATTTGGGATTCTTTCTTTCTTTTTTTCTTTGTGTTTTTGTTATCTACATCATAATTTATAGTAATTTTATTTAATTTATTATAAATGGTTTGGCAGTATAAACAATATTCTAGGTTTATATGGCTATTGTAACATTCACAAAATACATTGACATTCTTATGTGTATATGCTAATCAACATTTAGCATGTCACCATTATCAAGCCAAGAATGAAAAAGTTTAGTTTATGTTTTTCATCCTGTTATAGTAATTCATCTGTGATCTCCTACAGATTCCTAAGTAACCAGAAATATACTTTTAGAATTTTCTAATATTTATCATTTTGGCTTTGCGTCTATGGTAAATTATTCTTGAAAATGTTAGTTTTTGCTTTAATTTGATTTCTGCTAAACACATGAGCATTACTAAGTGAATATGCAATTTACCGACCTGAAATACACAGATAAATAAACAGGACTGGATAATCAAGATAAATTAAAAAAAAAGATGCAGCTGATATGACGTTGGTCAGCTAGGAGGGAAAGGTTTTATATGAGCTTCATATAGCCAACCAATGGTCCTCCTTTGGCATCTTCAAATTTTGCTTACAACATTCCAAATCATTTGTAGATGGCTTCGACCTCTAAACGTCTGTTTGCCCTCCACATGCTCGGGGCATGTTTACATGTTATGTGTCATGCAATATACAGTATACTGCTTTGGCTTTTTCTACAGACTATAAAAATATGTTTAGTTGGCAGAATGAATACTTAACCTAGAGTGGGTGGGGAAAATACACGCTTTGGAGGAATGCTATAGGAAACTGATAATCACTAGACAAACCAAAAATTGAACTGATGTGGTTTGTTCAGATTATTCTGCCACTTCGGATGTAACTTCAATTTCTCCAGGCCCCAATGTAGTCAATGAATGGTATGGCCATGATCAGAATAATTAATTTGGCCTCAGTGAGTCTAAGAATTTTGAATTGCAAACAGTGGAAATGCCTCCCTAGTGCCAAGGTTTCCAACATGCATGCTAATCTGGACTCCCTGGGTGACGATGAATGTTAGCAGAAATAATATCTATTTACAGCATTCTTAGATATTTAAGAAGAACTTCTTATCTACAGTATGTGCAACAAAACTGAAAAAAAATGCAGAAACTTGATTGTGTCCAGGCCTTCCTGAAGGTTATATAGAGCAGATGAGATCTATAGCTGACTGTCTCCTCTTTACTGCTGGTTAGCATCCTGATGTGCAAACAAAACCATAGCCTTTGTAAATGACTGGTATGACTTATGAGAAAAGCCTGGCTTATTTAACTCTTTCAGAGCTGATGTTGACTTTTGTCAAAATTCAGGGGTAGAGGATGATAATCAGCTGTGAACTGTAACAAAACTCGCCCTTACATTTTAGTTTGACTCTCTTTGCTAGAAGTAAAGTTACATGGTTTTGCTGATTTAACCTTGATTCACTACAACCTCTAAAATGGCATTGACATTGGGCGAGAGTCCAAAGCGAATGCGCAAAGCAAAATACTTTATGGACTTTTCACTTAATTTCGTTGAATAGGACTCTGACTTGTCGGACTCTGAGTTTGATACGAGTGATCTGGAGATGGATATCAAAAAAGAAATTTAGGTACCAGCATCATCTGATCGGTCTCCTACAGCAGCATTCGCCCCTGGGGGAGACACCACCACCACCACTTATGATGACAAGAGGTACAAACCAGATTGTGTCACACTGAGACCACTACTGCCACCCTCCTGCTGTGATGCCGCACATGCGCCAACATCAGCCACACCACATAGTAACAGATGTTTTATTTTGATTTATGTGTGAAACCGTTGCTTTGTGTGCTTTACAGAAAACCTGAGTTTTTTGGAAAAATAAGTCAGCCCTCAAAGAGTTAAGCGAGAGATAGTCTTCACCCTAACTGGACAGAATCTCATATTGTATCTCAAGTTATGGCTGTAAACTTTTTGTAACTCTGTGAACTTATATCAGAACCAGTTTATTATTTCCCATTATTAGCCAATACCCAAAATCTAAGTACTGGAGTATATCAAATGGTGATTTTTGTAAGAAAGGAATTGATAGGCATTGATAGGAAACATAATTAGACCTAGAATAGGCCTGGGAAATAAAGCTGTTTAGTTTGATGACATTATAATAAGTACATAATCTGATCTATGTCCACATTGAATTGTTTCATCTTCTTTTAATAATCACTACAGACTGAGAAGGTTTGCTTTGAAATAATTTATGTCCTAAATTGCATATTGCCTAGAAAAATGTAGGTGATTTTATCCTTTGAGATGGATATATTACATATTCTCTCAGAGCCTAGCACGATTATAGTACAAATTGAAAGACAATGTGATGGGAGAGGTTTGTCATGCTGCGCATTTAATATCAATAAATGGAATTCCCAGAGCATGCAGGCTCCAGGTGTGTGCCGGTGCACTTGGGAACATGCACAGAGCACTCCGAGGTTGATTGGCTGATCGTAATTCACATGCAAGTTTGACCAGATCAGTCAAGTGCTTCATTGACTCCTCAGAGCAGGTGATTGCAACATTTGCATAAAAGGGAGCCTGGGCAGGAAACAGGGAGTTAAAATGAAGGAATGATGAGAATCGAGGTTAAAGAAACGAAAATGAAAGTAAAGATGGGCAGAGGAGCATGTAGGGTGTTGTAGAGGTAGCAGGCAGATGGGAGTGAGCCCAAGAGAAGTGCTTAGCTAGCACTTCAGGGAAGATGTCACTCCTGTTGAGCACCTCACAGAGCAGGAGTGACCATGTGCTCAGTGAAGGTTCCTGCAGCCCCTCAGGGTCTGGTGTGGGGGAGTAGGAACAGGCTCGGAGTGCCGCCCCGAAGAACACCATGGGATTGGCAGTACCAGGATTAAGGGATGTCTGTACTTGTTGGTAAATGTCTCCTCAGGCTGAGAAGACTCCATAAGAATAAGCAGAGGAGACATTGGTTTTAGAGAGGAAGTACCATGTCTCAGATTGTGTTTTTAAGCACATACTTTTTCTAACCACATTTTTAACAGATATTTATTATTTGATTATTTATTGATTTTAACCTCCACTTTGCACTTCATATTTTTTTAAAGTATAAACTTTGAATTGCAATATTTGCACTTTCTTTTGTTTCTGGAGTAAAGAACAAAGCACTTTACCCCAACTTTTGCTGACTGTGTCTGTCGTCATTTGCCTGGGTTATCCTCAGTTTCATTATCAGTGTTCCCGGGTTTGTCCTGCCAAAGACTGTGGAGCAAACCCGGACCATTACAGACCATTTATTGTTTGTGAATGAATGTGTAAACTTCTTGTCTTTTTTTATTATCTTCTCATTTTTATGTTCATGTCAATTTGGAAAAAGATGCCTTTAGCAAATGTTTTGCATATCTGCTAGATCAGGAAAGATTTTGCCAAATTGTTAAAGGTGTTTGTCACTATTACAACCATATAAATTATAACTTGTGGTTGTTCTAAATGTAACTGTTACTCCTTTAAATTAAATGATCTCTGTTTGCTACTGAAATGTGTTCGATGTGTTCCTGCCTGTATTAATATGATCAGAGAATAAAATGACAACAGCGCACCATCTAAACTAAAACTCTACATCAGTATTTGTGGATATTGTAAAAAGCTCAAACTTAATTCAGGTAAACAATATACATCTGTTGACATAAGTTTAAAATTTACCTGAAAATATAAGTCAGAGGACCAGTAAACTAATCATGGTTTAATGGGAGCACTTTAGAATATTAGAAAATTAAAATATTGAAAACTAGAGCAGAGATTGAGAACAACCAAGTAGCAGGTTTTGTGAGCTACATGGCCATAAATGCTGCAATCCATTGTTCACAGAATGTTCATATTGTTCTATATGTAGCCTTAAGTTTATTCAATATGCAGCTACAAAGTCCTTTATTACAACTTGGAAGTATGACCACAAAACTGTTCTGACGTATTTACAAAGACCTCTAGTTAAGTCTAAGGTGGATTTCAAAATCTGCTTTCTTCCATGTAAAGCTTCAAATGGCTCAGGCCCTAGTCTTATCTAAAATTATCAATACCTACATATCACCGTGTACATTACAATTTCAAGATGAAAGCCTACTGAAGATTACAAAAATCAATAAAGTAACAATGTGCTTTTAGCTACAGAACCCCGAATCTGAGGAATGATGAGCCTGCTTGTGTAAAGGTTGCACCACTGGTCTCAGCATTTAATCCACACTCAAGAGTCATTGCTTTAGTCTAGAATGCTCTAATTAGAGCTGATGATTAGATATTCATATTAATAAACTGGTTATTAATCACTTGCACAAAAAGATAAACATCACAATAATTTTAGAAGCTGCTACCCTAATTGTTTCTCTTCTCTGTAATCTGTTCTGGCATTTAGTGTCACTGCCGCATTGCCAAGTACCTATTCCAGCCCATGGGTCAAAACAACCAAGATAATGAGAGGCTTGAAATCTAAGAATATCAAGAATTTCATCTTCTTATTAAACTATCCATCACATAACATTGTAGAATACCCCGTAATTGTGGGTGGTTAAGTGGCCTAGATCCTTGAAAACTCTGACTTTGACAAACGTTCACTTTGACATTGTCTGTTATAGCCAACCGTGTGTACCTCCAGAGGTATATTTTCTTTAGTAATGTCTCGTTTGCTGTGAACTATTCAGCCATCCATATTCCAAACCCACTTTATGCTGAACAGGGTCGCGTGGAGGATGGAACCTATACCAGAAAGCATAGGCAATAATAATCCCTGGACAAGGCGCCAGATCATCACAGGGTGTATAAACTATTGATATCATAATGTTAATAAAAAGATATTGTTATTAATTTCTATGTTAATCAAATTGTTTTTAACCTAATTTGTATGTTCGTGTTTGTGAAGGATGCATGGTTTAATTATATTTTTATTGCTACATGTCTAGCTATAAACTGTCCAAATGCTCTGTAACTGTACTTAGTGAAAGGTGCTACCTTTAAAGCAGAAAACTGAATTTAAAGTTAGCACACAAATGTATATCATACAATTTTTAAAAAGTGAATGGTGGCTTTGATAAAACTCTCAAATCATACATTTAATCATGTCATTTCTCTCTATGTTCCTTCTTTACTACTGTATTATCAAATATGTTGGATGGTCAAATATGAGATAAAGGCGGGATTTACATCAGCGGCATTGTTGATGACTAAAGAGGAATTTATCTCTATATTCAGTCCATTCTTGCAGCTTTAGCTTTCCACTTATTAGCTTTTGACCAGTATTGTAGGTAATTCTTTTGTTTTGCAATTTGGGCACCTATTTTTAGCCAAGAATAGACTTTTATCAATATATGCATGTATGATATTGCTTATTTCAGTTTCTTATAAGGTTTTGCTGTAAATTAGTAGGTGCAGAAATACAACATTCTCAAACCTACCTAATCCAATTTAGGTTTGTTAGGAGCCAGAGCTGTTGAAGGCAGGAAGCAGCTCTGGAGGTAGAAAAGCTAACACCAGTGTTAAAATAACAACACATGAGCACCTGAAGGAAAACTTACAAAGAATGTGCAGATTCTACACAGTCAGGGACTGGACAGAAAGTTTGATATTTGAGATATTGTAAAAATGTTTATCATTGAGCTGTACTGCTCCCCAAAATTGAAATTCTGTTGCTATTATCATCTTCCATTAGATGTGTCTTGTAATTTTCAAAAGTAAATCTTTAGAATTTACAGCACAGCAATTTTAAACATGCTTAAATACAGGTATGACTTGTCTATTGAAAATGACTGCTGATTAATTTTGTACCAGTACATCACAGAGTTCAAAACGTGACTTTTAATGTTTAGCATGTACTCCTTCTGCATTGTGCTCCCTGTGAGAGAAGCAGCGACTGACAGCAGGATAGGAACAAAACGTCAGGTCCTTTATTTACATTGGCAAAGGCTTGCAAAGGTAAAATAATTCTCTTCATCAGTCCAATTTATACATGGAGAGTGTACATATAATATGATTGCCATTGATAGCAGAATTTATCAGCTGCTTTTAAACAGTTTCCACAAAGCTATACTGAGCCTGGTATCTCCTTTGATAAAAGAATAAATTAGGAGATCGATCGTTCCCAGTGGCTAACAGAACCTGAAGGTACAGTACTAATGTAAATAAAGATAAGTTGAACACCTGTTCTAGGCAATTTCTTTACAACTGCTGAATTTAACAGGCACACCAATAACTAATTATTAGAATTCCATTTTGGCATAAAACTAGATCTTTAATATATATATATATATGTATATATATATTTTTTTAAGCCTGCTTTTAGAAATATACTGTAGCGTAACTGTAGCTCCATCTGTAAGGCAGAAAGTTGAGTTTAATTCATTTCATGGTTTGTTTTTATATGTATTCCATCTTCATTTTTATTCTTAAATTAAAAAAGTAAAGTGGGCATCCAATAGTATAAAAGCCTTTTAGTTTTACATAAACCCTGCATTTCTAGGAGCTTTATCGGCTCATGCACCCAACCTCCTCCTCCTTCTCCTCCTAAATGTATATTATTTAAATAGGCTACCTATAATTTAATTCAAGTATAATCCAATGAAATCTTCATTATATTGGACAATTAATAATTAACTAACTTGAAATATTCACAAACGGGAATATTTTTATGATTGAAAAGTTAAACAAATAAAACAACAGAAATATAGTAAATTAGAATTCAACTTAATACACCAACTGGAATGTAATTACAAAAATATAAAACTCCTTAGGAAACCACTATAGATGATGATGATGATAATCTTCTTCTTCTCTCGGCTGCTTCTGTTAGGGTTTGCCACAGCGGATCAAAATAATAATAATAATAATAGTAATAATAATAATAATAAAAAAGTAAATAATTTCATCCTTTTTAATTACCAAATCCACTATTTGTGAATATAGTAGTAATTGTAAAGAACACTGCATGTTTGAAAAGGATGTTCTTTTTCAATTAATACTTTTAGCACAAATATAAGCAAACAGTGGATTACTAATTTAGGTTAATAAATAATCAAAATAATGAATATGAATTAGGCAGCAATAATTCATTTGCAGTCTTATTCATTTAAAAATATAGGAAAGCATACCTGCTTGGAAGAATAAGGAAACATTTAGGAGATGATTTTTCATTTTGGATTAAAAGCTTTAAAGCAATTAAAAGTTCTTCTTCTGTAGGTCAGCTACTTGGAGCTCTTGAAGGCAATTCAGTAGCTTGGCCACAGTCTTTTCTGTTTGGTATTTGCTGTGATTTCTTAACAGCTTGATGGCTAATTCTGCATGTGTGCACTCACTGTGCCTAATACTGTTTACTGTAAGCTTTTCCTGATAACAACACAAAGCCAGATAAGACCTTTTCTATGATGTGTAGCGGGACCTCATATAATTAAATCATGTATTGCTCATATAGCCAATCAGATGGTTGGGTAGCTCTGAAGGAGGCACTTAGTGGAAATACATTCATTTGAGGTGCAATATTCTCTATGCCAACAGGTGCAGTATTATGATATTAGTATTTACCTACAGGAGTATTTTAAATTCTGCAGTAAAATTAGTTGTAAAAGTAGAAATGTATCTATAAAAAGACTACATTTGTTACTGGATTGTCAGAAATCACTTACGAGGGAATTGTGGTGTAAAACATAATTCATGACAACTGATATTCCTTTTGTGTGGAGCTAGAGACAAAGAACTGGGACAGGGTTCTGAATTTCCATTATTATTAGTGCCAGTCCTAAATTATATAACAGAAGCAACTCAGCAGATGCTAATTAACCTCTCTTTATATATTTGGAGAGTTGGAACATTGTGTTACTTCAGTGTTTCAACTTCTCTAATGGAGTTAGCTGTTAAGTGTTATAAGAATAGCTATGCTACCTGGAAGGAAACACTGCATGGTAGACTTATTGAACATTTGGCAAATTTTGCAGAGAACACAGTTTACATTTCTCAGAAGTAACAGAGTACAGTAAAATTCTTACTTGCATGTCGCTTCAGAAGAGTGAAATAATTCAGTACCAAAGAAGACACACACACAAAAAGTATAAATAGAATGAAAGATGTGTATATACAAAATATTTGTTCAAATATACACACTGTTTTTTAATGAGTATATTTGTTATTATAATTGGCTCTTTGGTAACCTTACGATCTGTGGATAGAAACTGTTCCTTAATCTACAGGTGTGAGTACCAATGGCCTGTACTATTTGCCAGAAAGGAGGAGTGAGAAACAAGACAGTGCAGAATGGCTTATTATACTGTTTGTCTTTCTAAGGCAGTGAGTCTTGTGTATGTCCTGATTGAACAGAAGGCAGCTGGGTGACTAACAGTTTCCAGTGTATAAAATAAAGTACAAATAAAGTTTCAAAGTCCTAAATTGACGTGCAGTCAAAAAAAATAATGTCCAGTGTTACTATTTAGAAATTGTCATCCTTTGGAGCCAATCAAAAGTCAACAGTTTTTTACTGTAAGGCAATGAGGACAATGAGGACTTGCAACAGTAGATTCAGGATAAAATATTTATCCATAGGTCATAGTGACACACATCATACAGTATATAGTCAGAGAAAAACAGGACAAGACATGGTGAAGGTTTGAGGTCTTCCCAATATCCCCATTTATTGGCTGCAAAGCTAATAAAGTAACAGAAAATAGTAAGAAACAAAAACACATTTTAGCCTGTTGTGGCTGTGTTTCACATATATTATCTATACTAATAAAAGGCAAAGCCCTCACTCACTCACTCACTCACTGACTCATCACTAATTCTCCAACTTCCCGTGTGGGTGGAAGGCTGAAATTTGGCAGGTTCATTCCTTACAGCTTCCTTACAAAAGTTGGCGAGGTTTTATATTGAAATTCTACGCGTAATGGTCATAACTGGAAGCTGTTTTTTCTCCATTTACTGTAATGGAGATGAGCTTGAACGCCGTGGGGGCGGAGTTTCGTGTGACATCATCACGCCTCCCACGTAATCACGCAGTACATAGAAAACCAGGAAGACCTCCAAAAAGCGCTGAAGAAAACATGCATTATATAATTGAGAAGGCAGCGAAACAATAAGAAGCGAGCGAGTGACATATACAACCATATTCATGACTTCTGCTACTTGAAACAAAGCACGATGTAAACCTACACTTTAAATTAAGTTCATAGACAGGCTGCCGCTGGCGTTTGTAATTTAGTGCCTGCCGATATAAGGCCGTCCGTCAGGAAGACAGTGTAAAAAAAAACCCGTGCATGCAGTGTGTCAGGTCTCAGATAAAGAAGAAGACGAGCTGTTTATTGATGCAGTAAGAAACGAATCGATGAAAGAAACCTGTCATCTTTACAACGATTGACAAACACGGAATGTAACTTGAACACAGCATATCCTACAAATACGAACCTGATTGAAAGAAATAATGATAATCAAATCCTTGATGACAGCAACACTCAGTAACACTCACAAAACAAATACTGTATATTGACAGTCATGTTACGTTATTTTTAAAATGTTCCCTTTTCTTTTCTAGCTTTTTAACACACTACTTCTCGCTGCGATACGCGGGTATATATATATGTATATATATATTCCGATCTACATACTCGAATAATGGATACTTTATTCGCCATCAATGATTGTTTTGGTAAAGCCATACTCAGTGTATTCATTAGATGAACGGTAAAAAAGTAAGAGCGAGGGAGGATGCAGGCTGTAGTGCGTCAACTCTATCTGAATTGCGATCACATTTCAAAAAATATATCTTTTCAAGTTCTATTTAGTCCATATTTGTCAAACTCAAGGGCCACGGGCCACATCCGCCCGGTGTGTAATTATATCCGCCCGAGATCATTTTATATACTGTATTATTGTTATTAATGGCCCAGGTATATGAAGCGCTGGTAACACAATAAACTACAGATCCCATAATGCAGCGCTTCAGCTGCCTTGCCGAACACTTACCGCGTTAATCAAGTCTAGCTTATGATGCTGCAAGTTATTGCGAAGCTAGCTCATGCAATGCTGGAGAGAAAAGTTCATTCTGAAAATAGAGCCTTTAAAAAGAGATGGGAGGCTGAGTATATGTTTACTGAACCCGTGTGTCTCATTTGTGGAGCTAATGTGGCTGTAATTACAGAATTTAATCTAAGACGGCACTATGAGACAAAACATCAGGGTAACGTGAATGCAATGCAGAAGATATAGAAAGCAGAATAATTAAATAAGAATCTGACACTTCAGCGGACGTTTTTACCCGTGCACAATCACAAAGTGATTTCAAGTGAAGCTGCTTTTATGGGAGAAATAAATGCACCAGTGCAACTTTCCCCACTTTCCCAGTTGCCAAGTAATGTTAAACCAAGTCGTCACTTTGGTGTTCCCAAATACGCACTTTGCTGATAAACTGAGCGCACTGAGTTTGCACGGCGCTTTGGTGACTTTGAAGAACAAAAAAAGTCCGTCTACATGCGGCTCGAACCTTGTGCATGTTTGGTAGCACATTATCTGTGTGAGAAGCTCTTCTCAGTGATAAAGACTAACAAAACAGCACACAGGAGTCGCTTCACTGATGAGCACCTGCAATCCATCCTGAGAATCTCCACAACACAGAACCTCACAGCAAACAGAAACAAACCTGTTGCCAAAAAAAGACATATTTGAATTTGTATAATTTTGACAGGATATATTTTTATGGAGAGCAAAATCTTTTGGGATATTTAAAATCTAAGTTTATTTTTTATATAAAATTACATAAGAGTAAAGAAATTTGAATGTTTGTTCTTTTAATGTTTACTTTATTTCTAACTTGTATAATTTAGACAGGATATATTTTTATGGAGAGCAAAATATTATAAGTTGTTTAAGGTTTGAGTTGATTTATTCAGGAATAATATTCCTGTCTGTTTTTACCATTCCTACCAAAGATATTTCTGTCGACTAAATAAAAATTCCTTCTATTTAAAATTTAAATAGAACTTGAACAAATACGATAGTTCATAATATCCACGCAGACTTGCACGTAAGAGCGGGAGTTATCCATTTTAACAAGCAGCGTATTGCACTGATACGAAATAGCTGTGTGTGTATATATGTAGATATGTATGTATATGTATATATATGTTTATATATGTGTGTGTGTATGTATATATATATATATATATATGTATTTGTGTGTGTATATGTGTGTGTATGTATGTATGTGTGTATGTATATGTATGTGTATATATGTAGATATATATATGTATGTATATATGTGTATATGTATAGATATGTATATATATATGTTTATGTGTGTGTGTGTAAATATATATATATGACAACAACACTCATCACTCACAACAGTGACAAAACAATTACATTGACAATCATATAACGTTATTTTCAAAATGTTTCCTTTTCTTTTCATTGCTTCTTTAACACACTACTTCTCCGCTGCGAAACGCGGGTATTTTGCTAGTATATATATATGTATATACTGTATATATAGACAGTGCCCTCCATAATGTTTGGGACAATTTTGCCTTGATTTACCCATTGTTCCACAGTTTAAAATTACAAACCAAACAATTCAAATGTGATTAAAGTGCACATTGCAGACTTTAATTTAAGGGTATTTGCATATATTTCAGCCACAGCATGTAGAAATTACAATACTTTTTATACATGGTTACCCTCATTTCAGGGCACCCTAATTTTTGTTGACTTTGAAGCTAGCTACCTAAGCTTTGATACCTTACTTGAGCTTGAAGACCCTCCGCTCACAAGCCATCCTTGCCAGATTTGGCAAAGGTGTTGATCTGTCTTTGGATCACCTGAAAGTGCTATACTACAGAATACCTTCTCCAGGAGCTGCACAATCTAACACAGGGTTCTCCAACCTTTTTTCCCCTTAGAGCTACTTTTACAAAATGAAAATGGTCGAGAGCTACTCATGTTTTCTAACGTTTATTCTCATAGCTTATTTAAACCCAAACAAACTGAATAGACTTGTTTTGCCTTAACATTTACAAAAGGTTGGTGTCCACAACTCACATTTTGCATTAAAACATCACAAAAATTTTTTAGTTCACCTGCAAGTGCATTTTGTATGTCTGCATGCATTTTCTATTGTATCTCACACTATTGAATTAAAACATGAATGCGGTCAAAACAAAACAATGCAATTACAAACATACACAGATATGACTTATTCATTTGTCATTTTGTTACATGTCACTGTTTCACTTCACAAGAGTATTCACATGTCCAGTTGCATGTGTGATGTGTTTTTTAGTTAGTGAGATGACTCAACAAGAGAGGTGTATGGTGGAGTGTAGCCACTCAGGTTCACTCTTAGACTCACAGAGGTATGTAGACCCAAACAAAGCAGACATTTTCAAGCTGCTTGGTGAAGATTCTTATAGTTATCTGGCTCTACTAAGCTCCAGAAATGCTGAGAATGCTGTTGAGACTTTAACTGCACATTATTTTGGAGGTTTACTAATATATCTACAGTATACCAATAAAAGGCAAAGCCCTCACTGACTGACTCACTCACTGACTGACTCATCACTAATTCTCCAACTTCCTGTGTAGGTAGAAGGCTGAAATTTGGCAGGCTCATTCCTTACAGCTTACTTACAAAAGTTAGGCAGGTTTCATTTCGAAATTCTATGCGTAACGGTCATAACTGGAACCTACTTACGTACATATATACGGCCATAGCCTGCAGCTCGGTCGCCGTGTGAGGCGGAGTTGCGTCCTCCATCAGCACGCCTCCCACGTAATTGACTGCCTGCCCATATAAGGCCGTCCATCAGCAGCAATCCAATAGACACGCTGCCGCTAAATATTCGCGGGTGAAGGACTGTGCTTATGCAAATAAAGATGAGATGGTCAGGGAGACACGCTGCCGCTAAATATTCGCGGGTGAAGAACTGTGCTTATGCAAATGAAGACGCTGCCCCTGGCGTTTGTCATGCCTACGATGAATACGATATTCGCAAGATACAAGTTTAATAAGAAGACGCAGGGTATAAACAAGACTTTTGATCACTTTGTAACTGAGTTAAAATTGCTGTAACGGAGTTAAAATTGTTGGCGTAGGACTGTGCTTATGCAAACAAATAGGAAAGCAAGGTGTAAAGCTTAACTTTAAATTAAGTTCATAGACACGCTGCCACTGGCGTTTGTCATGCCGAGAGACTGTGTTTGTGGAGGGATGGACAGTTAAGGCTGGTGGGGGAGTCATGTCATCATCTCCCCTCCCATTCACGTCATTTCATTCACTTCATTTCGCTCCGAGCTCAGCTCTGCAGCTGACGCGGTCTTGCCGTTCTTTTTCCTTAGTGTTTAGTCCTCTCTCCTTTACTGATTTATATAAAGGAGAATTGAGATCCGAGAGACTGTGTTTGTGGGGGGATGGACAGTTAAGGCTGGTGGGGGAGTCATGTCATCATCTATCCTCCCATTCACCTCATTTCATTCACTTCATTTTGCTCCAAGCTGAGCTCTGCAGCTAACGCGGTCTTGCGGAAACAACTTCGTGATGCTGCCGCCAAATACTCACAGAAAAATCCACAAGTTAGTTTGTCATGCCTACGACGAATCCGATATTAGTGAGATACAAGTTTAATGAGAAGACGCAGGGTATAAATGAGACGTTTGATCACTTTGTAACAGTTAAAATTGCTGTAACGGAGTTAAAATTGCTGGTGAAGGACTGTGCTTATGCAAATGAATAGGAAAGCAAGGTGTAAAGCTTAACTTTAAATTAAGTTCATAGACACGCTGCCACTGGCATATGTCATGCCGAGAGACTGTGTTTATGGAGGGATGGACAGTTGAGGTGGGTGGGGGAGTCACTTCATCATTTCCCTTCCCATTCATCTCATTTCATTCACTTCATTTCGCTCTGAGCTCAGCTCCGCAGCTGACGTGGTCTTGCCGTTCTTTTTCCTTAGTGTTTAGTCCTCTCTCCTTTACTGATTTATATAAAGAGAGACTGTGTTTGTGGAGGGATTGACAGTTAAGGTGTGTGGGGGAGTCACGTCATCATCTCCCCTCCCATTCACCTCATTTTATTCACTTCATTTCGCTCCGAGCTGAGCTCCGTTGAGCTCTGCAGCTAACGCGGTCTTGCAGAAACAACTTCGTGACGCTGCTGCCAAATACTCACAGAAAAATCCACAACTTAATAGACACGCTGTCGCTAGAGTTTCTCCACACTCTGAATCCTCCAGGCACTCCTGAGCATTATCTAATTTTGAGGTTTGGGACACCAATAATGTTAGTGAAAAACTTACAACCACCGAAACTTTGTAACGGCACGAGACTTCAGGTCACGTGTCTGCAAAAGAACCTAATTGAGGCAACTATTTTTACTGGCAGTTGCTCAGGGGAGAGAGTTTTTATTCCTCGCATCCCCGTTATACCCTCTGATCTCCCATTTTAATTCAAATGCCTCCAATTTCCAGTTAGGCTCTGCTTCGCGATGACAATTAATAAGTCTCAGGGATGGACCCTACAAAAGGTTGCCATTGATTTGAGGCAAGATTGCTTTTCACATGGCCAACTATACGTTGCATGCACAAGAGTAAGCTCGCACAGCTTGGTCATATTACAACCGGAGTGCTGAACTGACAACATGGTATACAAAGAGATCCTTAACAAATAATTATTGGTATATTTTCCCTCAGTTTAAAAAGGTTTACTTATCTTCTTAATAAAAATTTAATAGCAGTACTTCATGGCTGCGAAACACGGGTATTTTGCTAGTAATGTATAAAATCCAATGTCTTTCTGTCAGTATGTCTGTCTGCTTTTCACGAGAGAACTACCCCTAATTTGACTAATCAAGTTTTAAAATTTATGTAGGATTCATTAACCCTTTGGCAAGCTATTTGAAAGGGGTCACGAGCAATGTGTTGGAGACCCCTGATCTAACAGAAGCCAATGGTTTGCTTGAATGAGTCCCCTTGCTGAGTAACATCAGGCTGTACTCAAATTGCTACTCCTGAAAGTACCTGGATGAACACAGCTTTATATAAACACTCATCAATCATGACAAAATGTCAGCAAGCAACAAGACTACAAATTTATTTAAATAATTACTTATGCTTATTTGCAGAAAAAACAGGTGTAAATATTAGATATTAAAACATACAACCTGAATAATTCAGATCAGGCTTACACAGCAAGATTTACATTAGATGGTGGCTTTAACTTTAGTTGTTGTAGTGTTTGTCGTCTTTAGGCCAGGTTTATACTTCACATGACACGACGCGTGCGCCAGTGGACGCTACTGCTATGCAAGCGTTGTACTGTTCATACTTGTGCACATACTTTACATAAATCTTGAAGATTCCACCAGGTGGCAGGGCGAGATATCATCACGGTGAGAACAGGTTTGGCTTCGCTGTGTTGTGAATTGCCTGAAACACCCATCAAATTCCGAGGACACCTTGCCGCAATATCTCTGAAAAGGATGTTTAATGATTAAATCCATCAATCTTGGGATGTGTCCATTCCTGCAAGCATCAGGCGCGAGACAAAAACAATCCCTGGGCGGGACATCAGCTCATCGCAAGGTGAATACAAGCACACACATACACTAGCGTCATTTTAGTGTCACCAAATCCCCAAACCCCCAAACCTTAATGTCTTTGGAAGGAAACTGTAGCACACTGTGGAAACCCTCCGGGAAAACATACAAACTGCAGGCAGGGAACAGAAGGGATGTGACTCCCTGCGAGGCAAACTCTGCTACCACAACATGTGTAATTATTAACAGTATTCATTATTTAAATGAAATTAATGGTTCATCTGTAAAATGTAACATACATACTTTAATGCATTTCATCATTAAATTGATATAAAATATAAATCTAAGGATTCTAAATGTACATAGAGTTGGAATATCATAAATGTAATGTGTTCTGTGTGCCGATTACTGCTGTCAGTTCAGGAGGAAGCCCCATAAGCACATAGTGATTAACAACTGGATTGGTTTTAAGAAGATGTTGATAACGGTCTACTTTAATGATAAAGTAAACTTTGAGGTTAAAGTGGACATTTCGAGATTTAAGTCGAAACATCCACTTTAATCACAAAATACACCTTTTCACCATGTCCTTATTTTTTTTTCTCTGTTGGTCAAATATGGTACCGTACATTCTGATGCTGTTGTTAAGGTGCAAAAAAAAAAAACACAGCACAGAAGATGGTATGCGAGACTTTTAAAATGTATTGTATCATTACAATGGGGAATATGCAACGCTTGAATATAAAAGCACCACGCATGCATTGGTATGTCAGCATTTTGCTTCACCACATTGAACCATTCATCAAACCTCAAAGCACACACATCAATCCCGGAGGATCCCCAAAGTGGCTTTCTGTCACATGTAGATAATGAACAAAGACACTGACGTCACATTCAGATTTTTATCACACTGCGCCCCCTAACTTTTTGCTGGCATTGCAACTCGCATATGATGCTTGTTATCGTTGGAATATTCTTCTTCTTTTGGCTGCTCCTGTTAGGAGTCGCCACAGTGGATCATCTTCTTCCATATCTTTCTGTCCTCTGCATCTTGTTCTGTTACACCCATCACCTTCATGTCCTCTCTCACCACATCCATAAACCTCCTCTTAGGCCTTCCTCTTACCTAGCAGGTCTATCCTTAGCATCCTTTTCCCAATATACCCAGCATCTCTCTTCTGCACATGTCCAAATAGTAGATGATAAAAATAGAGCTGTCTATCTCTGGCAGTCATGATGTATCTCTGAAAATGCTTTTTAAAATCCTTTAGAATGTATAGTAACTTACTGGCTGCTTTATGTAAGATGTATCAGTCAAAAAAAATGGGCAACTGATAAGTTCCCATGGTTTGGATGATCCATCCATCCATCCATCCATCCATTATCCAGCCCAAGACATGCAGGTTAGGTTTGGATGATTGTTAGTTAAATTACTTTTAGCTAAACATGAAATGTGTTAATCTTAAAGTTCTTATCCACTAGTTCATATATTGTTACAAGTATATACATACTGGTTGGATTATCCAAGCTTAAACATACATTCTAATTGTAATAATACCATTTCTGTGTTTTCTTTTTACATTTCCACATCCAGAATTGTTTTCTAGTCCTGAAATCAACACTCTTTTAAGGATATATTGTGTGTTCCTTATTTTATCTCTCAATAAAGCATACAAGTATGAATCATTTGAAATGAACTCATTTCTACCTGCCTGCTGTTCTGGTTACAGAACATTTTCATTACACAGTACACACAATATCAACTTTACCATATGAGCTCTGGGCACACAGGTTAAGAGCTATATCTAAATAATCCTAAAATAAAAACATACAAATTCAATATTACAAGTTGCATTTAGCATACTGTAAAAGCACACATTTTTATCAGCATCACAGCAGGTAAAGTAGTACTTATGTCTATAAAATCTATGCTTGACACTTGGAAAACTCACTTATACATGCAAGCAGGCATATTTGATTAAGGTGCAATGAAGTGCAATACTTAATGAGTGTTATCTGAAACCACCTTCCATTATCATAATGACTTTATAATGTCACCTAATACAAGACGAGCAAACTACAGTGCGCTGCTGGAAAAGTGTGTCATTGCTAAGTTGAGATGCTAAAAGCTTCTAATGAGTAGCAATTATTAAATTGCTACTATTTCTGCACAGTACCAAACAAAGCTTGTTTCACTGTTTAGAGAATACATCCATCTGCCCAATATCCTTGAATTTTTCATTCTAATCAATTTAAGATAAATTGCAGATATTCTTTGTACATCTTTTCAATTTCCGAATATAATCCTTTTAATTTTAGATAGTTAACAAACACAGGTGCAAAATGAGAGGAAAATGTACAATTGAACTTTCAGGGAAGACCACGTAGTCTGATTTATGTAGCTATTTAAGTTGCTATTCTAACAAAAATACAGGTAATGTTATAATTAACTTCTTTTTTTACAAAGGATTAAAAGAACTTTCTGATTGTTGTATGGCATGTTGATTTCAACAAGCCATACTGAAGACTGTTTTAATAAATGCACAAACACACTACACTGAAATGTGAATTAAAAAGCAAATTAAAATTAAAACTTGAACAAAGTTAATAGGACTGATTAACAAGCTGCTGCAAAGATTGAAGATGTTCAAGCCACATCTGAACTGTGAACTGATTAACTAGCTGCAATCAAGATAAGATTATTTATTTTTTTAAACAAGCCATACTAAAGATTGTTTGCTCAAACTTAAACAAACTGCAGTTTTTGGCTGTTCGACAATAACTTGGGCGCACAAGTGGTTGCAAGGACAAGACAAAACCTTTTATTCTGCGGGAATCCAGGCACTTCAGGCAGGTGGCGCAAGTGCATTGAGAAGTGTGGAGACTACTTTGAGAAATGGCATTATCAGTTTTGTTAAGGTTCGTTCCATTTTCTAATAAATCCCATTTTCTAACTTTAGTTTGACTCCCCCTCGTATATGTATAATATATTTTTTTAAAATACATTACTAACTATATGAATATATTGTACAATCTGTTACAAATTACTTAAAAGGATAAATATTTTACAACACCTTACAGTATGATGACATATTTTGTAAAATAGATAGATAGATCAATACTTGGACCTACACTTTTTTCTATATATATTAATACTGTCGCTAATTCGGTTACAGATTCATCTATCCATCTTTACGCTGATGACACAATTCTTTACTCTACAGGTTCTTCCCCTGCTACAGTCTTGCAGCAACTTCAACTTAGTTTCAATAGTTTGCAACTGACTCTTTCTAACTTGCACCTCCAGTTAAATATTTCCCAAACTAAACTTATGTGGTTCGGTAAAAAAGGTCATATCAAGCTCTCCAGGTATTTGTTCCCTTGACGGGACACCATTGGACCAGATTACTGAATATAAATATCTGGGAATTTGGCTGGATAATACTCTGTCTTTCTCAAAACACATTGACAATCTGAAGTTTAGGATCAAATTAAAACTTGGGTTCCTTTATAGAATGCGTTCTGCATTTACATCATCTGCTAGGAAAACTTTGGTTCAAATGACAATCCTTCCCATGTTTGACTATGGTAATGTTATTTACAGATCAGCATCCAAAGGCCTGCTTCAGCAGCTCGACGTTCTTTATCACTCTGCCATCCGGTTTATAACAAATGCTCCTTTCAAAACCCATCATTGTACCCTGTATTCTTCTCTCAACTGGTCTTCATTGTACACCTGCCGTAAAGTCCATTGGCTTATGATTATTTACAAAACTCTCCTTGGTTTTTCCCCTCCTTATTTACAGGAATTGTTACACTTTTCTTCTTCTGTGTATAATACTCATTCTGCTAATCTGATTCTGCTGACAGTTCCTAAGGCTACTTCTGTACTTGGCCTGTCGTCTTTTCAGAACGCTGCTGCTAGAGACTGGAATGACCTGCAGAAAATGTTAAAACTGAATAATTTCATTCCTAAATCAGTTTTCCAATCATGGATTTCAGCTTATTATAAAGATGTGTGTCGCTGTTACTTAGGCTAGCTGCTCCAATTCACTGCTGCTCTACTCATTGTTGCTCCAATGTTCTTATTGTTTATATAATATTTTTATGACATTTTTTTTGTAAACATGTAATCTATTTACTGTTTCTTGCTTCATTTCTTTCTTTATTTATCATTACTTTTTTTTTTTCTTTCGTAATTTCGTTTATATTGTATATGTGTATCTTTCTTAATATGTTTTATTTTTATTTTTTTTCTTACCCTTTCCCTCTTAAGGCTTTGCCCTTTCCAGGCCACAGTTGTAAATAAGAAACATGTTCTTAATCTGTTTTGCCTGGTTAAATAAAGGTAAATAAAAAATAAAAATAAAAAATAGATAGATATGTAAATTATTTAAGTTTTTACATATTTCTATATTTCAAAATCTAAAAAGTATTTCTTAATATATTTGTAAATACTAATAATAATATACTGTAAGATGCATTTTGGAAAATAATTACAAACTGTAGTCACAGTACAAATTATGAATCATAAACAATAAGGTTGTAAACTGAAGCCTACCTATGCTAGTGGAGCTGCCTGCTTGTATTACATTTAGCAAGCTACAGGGAGGTCATAATAGGTTGAAATTGCTTGGAAAAATGTGTTTAGCTTTTTCCAGGTTAAAACTTAACCATGAATGATCTGTGTTAGGTCTGGGCTCACAGTATATTGCATGTCTTGTACACAATATATTTAAAAATGTGTTTGTTACAATGAATTAAGGGAAGTATATCTTTACTTTGTAACAGAAGTACAGGAGAGAGAAAAAGGTTTGGGGGTTCACCCCGTATATTTTAAGGCAAACTTAGATAGCAACCAAGTACTCAAAAATGACTGAGTTCTAAATAGACTGACTGAAGAAAGAAGGTGTGGGCTTTTATAGTTGTTGTACAGGATGAGGTGGGTCTGTGCGGGGAAAGGCAGAAGTCACGTCAATAGGAGGGCTTGGTTTGGACAGGATGGCAGAAGTTGATGCTGTCTTAACACAGTGTAAAAGGAGAACGAAAGACAGAGAAAAAGAACAAAGAAAAGAAAGAGAGAGAAGGACGGAGGTTACAGGAAGCAGGAAGCGAGCGAGCAAGCAAGTCGGTGCAGGGGAGCGAGCAAATGAGCGCTTGTGGGCAGCTGCGTGGAAGCCTGGGTGTTAGGCTGACACCCGGGAGTTGAAGTAGAAGTCGCTCCCGCTGACCAATCATGTAGCGAGATTGACCAAAGAAGGAGAGACTGCCCACGTAAGGCCGGGGCGGCGGTGGGAGTCAGGAGGCTTGGAGGTGAAGTCCTTGGTGTGGGCGTCCTGGAAACCAAGGGCCTGGGATGAGTGCCAGACCAAAGCCAGGATCGGGAGGTCTCCAGACCTAAGCGTATGAAAGAAGGGGCAGCTGCAGAGAGAGCTTCTCGCCTGTTGCAAAGCCCAACTGGGAGAAGCAGGTGAGACACTAGCGTAGAAGAGCTTATTGGTTTTAAGAATGCTTCCAGCAATGTTTTAACCTCTGGTTTAAAGGATTGTTTTTGTTTCTATTTATTGATTTTAGAACCTCCACGTTTTATTGGATTATTTATTTAATGACTCTTTTTAAAAGAGGGGGATCACTGCACCTATTTAATTGAACACTTTGTTTTTGTTTTGTTGGATTTTAAATTAAAGCACTTTGTACCTTTTTACATCCCTTGCTCAAATGTTATTGCCTCACTGTCTAGCTCATCGGTGACATTACCGACGGTGTTGGGTTCAAGGGCTCCCGAACAATTGAGGGAGCATGGAGCTGAACCCACATCGTCACAATATTTCACTATATTTCATATTCATAAGAGATTACACACCTCTAAAAGTTAATTACAATATAAATACAATATACTGTATATATGTATATATATATATATATATATATATATATATATATATATATATATATATATATATATATAATTTTATGAATATGAACACAGGATTGTTGTAAATAAATACATGATAACATTTTGCACGGTGTGTAACCCACTGATCTATTCAAAATGAGGAAAATAAGAGAATAAGGGCAATCCACTGTTAAGGCCATCAAACTCTAGAGGGCTAGATGCTAACTTGTCCCAATATCTCTTTCAGATACAGTACTTTTCATAAGCTGTCAAAAGTTTCCTCATCAACTGTATGTCTTGGCAGTTTGCTCGCAGTTCCCAAGGTCTTTTGTGAGAAGAAGTGCTTCCTGGTTTCTGTCTTAAGTAGTTTCCGCAGGTGTCCTCAAGTACTGTATGAGATTCACTGTTTAATTGATTGCACTTGAGTACATGTACTGCTATAGTAACAAGGACCTCAGATTGACTCTCATGTTATTTTTGTACAGCTTTTATCATTGCTAAATTCATCCATTAATGTTTTCAACTCACCATTTCCTCCTCTTGCAAACTTTAAGCCATCACTGTTCAAAGTACACTGGGTAACATGAACATTTACAGGAATTAATACATTTTTGACATTTTACTAAAAAGGATGTAGGTAAGTGATAAGTCCAAAATTTAAGTTCATGTTATTGTATCATTTTACTGCCAAGCACTTTATACAAATAATCCACAATATAACATTCAGTAAAGCACCAAATGTTTGGCAATAAGTACAACCACATAATATATAGACATCATTTTATAGCTTGTTTTATTTAGATTTAAAGGTATCTACTAATAATAATATGAAATTGGGAATCTAAAGTGCTTTAAGTTAAAGCCATTTGCTGTGTGGGAGAAGAGGTAAAAAGTAAGTAAGTAAATAAATAAACAGTTAAATAAATTAAACAAAACCCCAGTATATTTAAAAGGTAGAAAAATTCAATCGTCTGGTGCCAATGATCCTTAGACAAAGAGAAGTCAGACACTAACTGATGTAGGTCAACTGTCTGTTCAGTCATTGTGCAGAATCTGTAATTTTAGTGAAATATATGAAAAATGTCTACCAAATATATGTCTACCACACATTATAAGGTTGGGACGAAAGCATATTTAGAAAAACAGTATCTAAAAGCTTACCACATGTAAAAGCTAGCTTTGGTTTTTTTTTTTGGCGGTGGGGGGATGGAATAGCAGGCTGCTTGTCTTTATCGGCACATTTAAAGGACAAAAGACGCTGACGGAGAGGTGCGAAGGGATTTATGGTGGGCCGGATTTCCGAGTTTTTTTGTAGGCTTTGGTAATTCTAGAGTTAAAGTGACAACAGCTGTTATAACAGAGACATTAAATGTTAAAGTATTGGATCTTCTGCCTTTATTCAATTGCAGAGATCAAAAGAAATTACACTGACAGGAGATCATTACAGAGCCCTTGGACCAAAAACTCTTTTATCTTAACAGAAATTTAACATTGTTTTGGCCCTTGTGATCACAGTGTATGCTGTTGAGCATTAACATTAATTAATTCTGAAGTGTAAATGTGGAAATTAGCAAAATACTCTAACGACTGTTTTTTTTTTTGCTATGACTGAAGTAAAGGTAAGACAGAGAGAGATCACTTAATAAGACTGCAAGAAGAAAAAAGGTGTTATATAGAATGGTCAGTAACTAGTAGTGGTGAATGGTACTATACTGTACTAAGGTGCTCTTGTACTACTATTGGCACAGATAAGTTTTGGTGGGTACTCAATACAGCTTCTCCTTTCTGCTGCTGCCTTTACTCAGAGTTGTTACTCTACTGTAGGTCTGTGTTGCTCATCTTGCATTAATCAGTAGTGTAGTCCTTTTTACTTGTCTACATTTTACAAGTGTTTGCATAGTTTTGAAGAATGTCCATGTCTTTTTTAACAGCTTTTGCCACCTTTGTATTATCTTTTCATCGAACATAACATAATGCGATTGATCACCATCTCAACTTTTTTCACACAAAACTGAACTGTTGCTATGTATAACCGTGTATTTATTTCCTGGAGTAAAATCAGAATTAGTCAAGACAGAATTGTAACTTATATCTGAGGTTCAGAGAAAAATAAATGAATATACATAAAATAAATTATTTTATACTTTTAAGCTTATTTCATAATTGCCATTTTAAAACTTGCTAAAATAGAGCTCCAAGCCTTAAGCAATTGACTACTATTGACACCAGAAATCATGTAATAACATCTTTGTACTAATCAAGAATGCATAAAATCATAATCCAAAAATAAAACACATTTAGATACATATACCCCAATTATTTCCACAAATATTTTTATTTGTTCCTTTCAGATGGTTGTACACTTAAAGATACCCTCTGTGGTCCTGCTGTTGTTTCCTTAAGTTAAACGATTCTTATCTTAAGCAGCTGCTAGTAAAACAGAAGCAATATTTGTAAAAAGAAAGTGCCAAGTGTGTGGCAGACAGCTTAACATTTCATTTTGCGTTTTTTTTTTTAAAAAACTAACTGTTCATTACACTGAGGAGTTCAAGAGCCTTGTAACAAAAGTATTCATATAGTTTGTATCTTGCCACGTTATAAGTAAATCATGTCTGATATTTCTCTTAAATCTTTTTTAGGGATTATAAATATCCAACATATTGAACTGGAGGTAGCCTGAAGGTGATCAAGCTTGTCAGTCTACATTTTGTTACACCATTGGTATTGATTTTATGCCACTTTCACTTACCCATCTCCAGTTTTATAGATGGAACTTTTCCAGTATTTTCTGGCATAATGTCACATGGCCATGTCAAATGTAAAAGGTTAAACATGCATTTTTCTAGAGTATGTTTAGTTTGCAGAGTGTAAAATGACAGAATCTCCTCTGTCAGATATTTGAAATGAAAATCTCATGGTTAAACTCATGGGACATAATATTAAATATCTTTATATAAATAAACAGTGTTATATTTTTTCTTACACTTTCCGTAATTTTCCAAATCAATTTTTCTTGATATACATAACATCATTCATAAGTTTTGCCGCCAATATTTTGGAGGCACAAAATGTCAGGTGCACCTTTTTTTGATTTGATGTTAGATGTTGCTGATTGTACGAGGCTAACATTGAGCATTGTTCTGCTTCCTTTTTTTGTTATCCATATAATTACAATCAGTGTGGTGTGGTGAAACAGTGATACCAGGGTTTGAGTCCTTTGCTCCTCTCTGTGTGAAGTTTGTATGTTCTCCCCATGTTTGTGTGGGTATACTTTGTTTTCCTTCCACAGTCCAAAGAAATGCAGGTTAGATGAATTGACAATGCTAAATTGGCCCTAGTGTGTAGTTGGGGTGTATGTGTGTGTATTCAGCGTACAATGGACTGGTATCCTGTCCAGGATTTGTTCCTGCCTTGCGCCCTATGCTAGCCGGGATAGGTTCCAGCACTCCCTGTAACCCTACTCTGGACTAAAACGGGTTTGACAATGACTGACTAATAAAAATAGAATCAGTGATAACTGCATATTGTAACATACTCAAATTATATTAAAAAATCAGGGACAGACTTAAGAGAACATTAAAGTTTTAAAAGCTTAGAGGCCTGATACAAAACTGTTGTAGTATGCTTATACTATGGCAGTACTGTACCAGTTCATAGTACTTAATAATTTGCTTATTTCGCTACTGAGATGCTTTCTATGTGCAGTTTGCATGTTCCTTCTACATTTGTATTAGTGCACAGTCTGTAAGGGTATCAATCTCAAAGTCAAAAGATTTATTTTCTCAGCTTTTTGGCTTGGTATTAGTTGGATTGTCTGTGAATTTGCATGATGGTGTGTTTGTATCTTATACAGGATTAGTTCTGGAATTGTAAATGTACAGTAACTGATGGAATAGGCTCTTGGTCCTCATAATCTTGTACAAAAAAGAAAGAGTTGATATACGACTAAATGTGATTTTATAAATGACTAGTAAAACGTGGACCTCCACTAACATGCACATTTGTTGTTTTTATCATTCTTGTATTCGGTATCCCGCACTTGACACACACCAGTCTAGCCCCAGTAGTTACATGCGGACTCCTGGTCACCAGCATTTCTCCATCTGTGTCTTGCATTCTGTATCCCATACTTAACACTCAGCACTTGCTGCTCTTCCTCTTCTGTGCCTGCAGCGTTGTTGCATTGTGTATCCTGAACTTAGTCTTGTATGCCTATGAGCACTCATGTCTGTCTGCTGCTGAATTGCCTTCTGAGATTTGCCTGACACTCAGCAGATGCTATTGCTCTTCTTTTTCTTTCTGCCATTATGTTGGTTATATCCAGTGCTTGAAGTAAAAGCGCATGATTATAATATTCACTGTTTTGAGCAGCTTCTTTGTCTTCCTTGCAATTTGTTATAAATTGTACACAATTTCTGAATAGAGGTGTGACAATGCGGGTTCGCTCCTCACCTGTGCACTTAAGTGAGGTTCGCCCGCATCACGAATTTACCCGGGAACCGCTTCTGACCACAAATACCACGGCCCCTCTCTAAGGCGCGAGTGCGATGATTTATTTAAAATGTGGTCTTTTTGACGTGAGCTGGGGACCCGTTACACCATAAGAGGTTGGAGTTTCAACCATGTTTTTATGCTTATATTGCATCATAGACTCAGATTCTCCTTTGTAGTTTTGAGTATGTTAATGGAATGGGGATGGTCGTAGCGAGAAGTGACAGTACGCACCGGTATGCAAACATTTGCTACCATTACTAAACACAATTAACCCGGTATACCACACTGGAGCACTTCAATCACAGGTCACTTTGCCATCCTTTATGGACATTTAGCAAAGTTCGATGTTCGTCAAGGTTCTAGCCCCATAGTTACTGTAAATGCGGACCCCTAGTCACATGAATTTCTCCATCTTTCTCATTCTCGCATTCTGTATCCCACACTTGACACACAGCAGATGGTGCTGCTTTTCTTCTTATTAATACAGTGATCCCTTGCTATATCGTGCTTCGACTTTCACGGCTTCACTCCATCGCAGATTTTAAATTTAAGCATATCTAAATATATATCGCGGATTTTTCGCTGGTTCGCGGATTTCTGCGGACAATTGTTCTTTTAATTTATGGTACATGCTTCTTCAGTTTGTTTGCCCTGTTGATTTCATACAAGGGACGCTATTAGCGGATGGCTTAGAAGCTACCCAATCGGAGCATGTATTATGTATTAACTAAAACTCCTAAATGATATACGATATGCTTCCCGCGTGCTGCTTGATTGTTTGCTTTTCTATGTCTCTCTCACTCTCTCTGCCTGATGGAGGGGATGTGAGCAGAGGGGCTGTTTGCACAGAGGCTGTTTGCTTAGAAGATACGGACACTCCTCTAAAAAATGCCGCTTTATTGCGGTGCTTCGGCATACTTAAAAGCACAAAAGCACACATATTGATTTTTTGATTGTTTGCTTTTCTTTGCGAGTGCTCTCTCTCTCTCTCTCTAAAATTCTCTGCTCCTGACGCACGCACTTCTTTGAAGAGAAGATATATTTGCATTCTTTTAATTGTGAGAAAGAACTGTCATCTCTGTCTTGTCATGTAGCACAGTTTAAACTTTTGACTAAAGGGTGTTATTTCATGTCTAGAGGGCTCTAATAATGTTAACAATGTGGGAGAGTTTATAAGGGCTTAAAATATATAAAAATAACCATACAAACATATGGTTTCTACTTCGCAGATTTTCATCTATCGTGGGGGGTTCTGGAACGCAACCCCCGCGATCGAGGAGGGATTACTGTATTCTGTTTATGATCTTCCTCATCAAATCTCTGCAGTTTTCTTGATTCTCAGTAAATATTGCTGGTCTTTTATTTCCTTCCACTATGTCAGTTCATTTTCTTATTACTTTGCCATAAGCTCAGGTCAGTTTGGCAAGGTTACAGCTACCTTACTGTACATTATTTGCAATACCAGTTATGTATCGGGTCATAAGCTTTTGATTAAGACCAAGATCAAGGTATGTGGAGACACAGTAGTCCATGAGTAAATTTGTAACAGACAGAATGTTTAACAGACATAACAGACATTCTATTAAAATAAGCTACAAAATGAATGGATTCCTCAATCCATTATCTGTTCCAATGTTATCCACTACACATTTCTCATTATACCACAAACATATTCCCCATTTTTTGTGAGAAGCCAGCATCTAGAATGGCATCCCTTTGTGCAAAGCAAGAATTAGTGGTAGATTCTGCACTTCACTGCGCTGCACACTCAAATTCACACCCACAGTTTATAGTCACCATTTGTTGTATTTCTGAGATGTAGAAGGAACACATTTTGATACTTAAACAGTTTGAGTTATAAACTTGCCTGAAATATGCATTCAGGTATCAAACAGAATCCCAAAATATGATCCAAAAGAATGGTCAAAACAGAACAAAGAAATCTGAAATCAAGTAAAACAAAATAAGTAATAACAAAACACAGAGAGAGCCCACCAACACCAAGTTTAATGCATCCCTTTGAAATGAGGCAATTCCTAGATGGAGCTGGAGAGGTGGAAACCAACCACAAAACACATACTTGCACATATAATAATAATAATAAATAATAATAATAATAATAATATCTTTTTTATATAGTGCCTTTCCCATGCTCAAGGTAGAAACATAATTACACTAAACTAAAATATTATGGAATAATAATAATAAAAAATAACTATTATGAACATATAAAAAACACTTTAAAATAAACAGAAAAGTAATTTAAAAAAGCATAAATGGAAAATACAGAACATGAACAAATAGACACATAACAACCTCAGAGACAATGTTAACAAAGAAGTACTTTATAATCACTTGTAAAATGGCCCATTAACAGGGGTTTTGGGAAACACATGACAAAGTAGCATGTATATTAACAAACATCATAAGGTTCCTTATTAATCTCTAGAATTCATTATTTTTGGGTAGCTCACCCCTGTATAGTTAACTTCAAATAGTGCAGAGAAAAAAAATATACCCTTTATTAAAAAGCCAAGGGTTTACGGTCACCCTTCCACTTGTAGAGCTTTTGGGATATTTTTTGGACTATACTAGTTGTTTTGCCAGCTTCCCATTATTGGGGCCTTCCATCGGTAAAGCCATCGGGTTGCATTTGGGCCTGGCAGAATTTAAAGTTGCCTCTGTTGGGTAGACCAGATAGGTTTGTGGCTTGCTTCTTAGCTTGTTTTTGGAGGCCTCACCATATTATGCCTGGAGGAATCTCTCCAGATAATGACAGAAGTGACTTAATACAAATCATTACAAGTCTATCAGTTGATTGAAAATTGAAAATAACTTTGTTATATGGTGTCATTTGTTTTTTGGTCCGTTGGTGTCCGTAATATCTTTTCCATTCATCTAGCACATTAAAGAATGGCAAAAAAAAAAAAAATCACATTTTTCTAAAGAAGTGCTTGCCTTCTTTTTAGATGAGATTGACAGCTGTAGTTTAATACTGCAAACGACAGCATTTTCGATAGAGTGAAGTAACAAAAGTGAGATGAGATAATGAATAAGAGAAGAAGCTCCTGCATGTGACAACCATTGTCAGATGCTGATGTGTGAAAGAAATTGTAAGGCTAGTGAAAAAGTGTAGTAGAATTATGCAATGAGAGGGCAGAGGAATACAGGAATAACTCAAGAACAATAAAATAACTTAAAACAAATAAAGTCTTTCCTAAAGAAACTGATGAACAAAGCAAAATAATTATGTAAAAATGGTAGACATGATGGCCTACCTAGCCTCACACCAGTCTGGTATGTACCTTCTGCTCTGAGTTCAGAGATTTTGATATTTCCGTGCTCAATTAATTCATCTTCTTCTTTCCTCTCACTTTACTCAGTAATCTGAAAATCTGATGCATCCCAACAACTTATGAAGACAGCAGAAGTGAATCTTCTACGTATGTATGTTACATACACTTGCTATGATGCACTGTTTTTTTCTTTGGCCCCCGTCTAGGGAATAGTTACAGGTGTTAAGACATGTGTGTGAAAATGGTATCATCTTGTTTAGCATGAAGCTTAATCTTCTAAATTTCCAATGTATTGTCATAATGTGAATTTAAAGTTCTCTATCAGATTTCTGAAGCGCTTAGTGATTAATAAGTGGGTTGGGAGCACACAGATTATGAAATCACCAGTAACGGCATACTGCATGATAACTTGCAGTGAATCCACTTGACTTGAGCATTCCTAGTTTTCATCCTCTTTCTCTGTCTCTGTTTATCATTAGTTTGCTCAGAAGTTCGTGCGCTTGCTGCTTCCTGAGCAGCTCTTCTTTCTCCACCCTAGCAGCCCGCCATTTCTCTTCTTTGTCGGCATCTTTTGCATTAAAACTGATTAAGTTAGTTTTTGTGTTGCAATTACTTAGACGCGTTTTCTTTAATTTTTCACTTAAGCTGGCACTTAAGTCTTCAATCTGCCTCAAGAATGATTAGCGAAGGTGGTAGGGAATGCGAATGGCCCATACGCAGTGGCACGCGCCCTGCCAGCGCTGCCGAGAGTTGATTCTACAATAAATTAAAATAAAAATAAAAAGAGTAATAAAAATCATCACCCCGAAAGTGGATAGTCAACGTCACGTACCATATGTGTACCAAATTTCAAGTCAATATGTGAAACGGTTTGCGAGCTACAGGTGATTTAAAATCCCGGACAGACAAACGAACAGCCACTTTAGTGTATTATATATAAAGATTGTGGGCAAACCCAGGGGAGATGAAAAGAATGAATGACCAGAATGGGTGTGAAAAACAGCCATTAGGAAAGGGAGAGATTAAAAGTTTAGTCAGTCATTAGGCACTGGAGGTACATCACTTAAAAAAGAAAGTGGTCTCACATTTTGCATCCTCTAAATGAAGAAAAAAATGACAGTGCAAAAAAAATTTTGCAAACAAATCCCCGTAGGTGCGTAGTATATTAAATGTAAAAAAAAAAGGAATATTCAACTGCTATTTTTATGTGGTTACCATTCTCACACAAAATATGACAGGAATATCCATATCAAAGCAATTATTTTATTTATTTAATGTCGGATTTAGCTTGTTTATTCATTAAAATAGATGTGCCATTTATTGCAGTTATTTGATCAGTATTTAGGCCGAATATTGTACATCCCATCAGACTTTTCTTTGAAGTTGTGCTTTGTGTCCACTAGATGGTGATAGCTTCAAAGTATTAAGCTGCAGCGTTATGTGTGAACTGAAATTAGTGGGGGAGGAGAGGCAGTCACATTTCTAAACGCCACCAAGAAGCGATACCTATGCATATGCTTTGTGACTTCTCTCACTGAGTTCAGGGAGGTCGGTAATGAGAAGTCATATAAATATGACAACCTTGAGGATTATGAAGCATAACAATGGGGGTCCATACAAATTATATAACTGGTCGCACTATGCATGGCAACAACTGCACTTAGCAGCAGGCATTTTACATTTGGTGAATGCAGGGAATTAATTTATTGGTGTCCAAGGCCAGACTTAAGGTACACATTTGTGGGATGAGAATCTGCAAAAGTTGTCATTATTATAGAATTTGAATGCAGCTGATAAAGAGCTCCTAATGGGAATAGAAAACAAAATTATAGTTATGTTGACAAAAGACTTCAATCTATGTTTAGAAAGCTAATGTTGAACTAAAGGAAATGTAGCTGTGCAGTGGATAACTAATTAAATCCTATATTCACTGAATAGGCAATCAGTTATTGTGTGGTAAAAGAAAAAGGTGGTTCCTGTTAGCTAAAAGCCAGAAATGGGCTAAGGAAAGGTTATAGGCAAAACTATAGACTCATCAATCACAGGCTGAGCACCATTAAAAAGCTGATGTGGACTAGAGGGTGTAGCCATATAGTGAGGTATTTTTAACAAAGGTATAAAGGATTTGCTGCAGTCTTTGGATTTTTTCTGTTTGTTGGCTTGCACTGCCTGGAAGCCATCAGTTTTGGGGACTACTTTAATACATAATTGGGACCCTACTTTTCTTTTTCTAAAGTGATCATCAAGGCTATAAAAGCTGCCAAACAGTGGGACGGTAAGGATATTTTACAATATAGAGACATACCCCTTTAAAAATATAATATCAGTCAGGCATATGGTGCTTTTTGCTACTGGAGAAGTAGGTCAGCCACCCCCCAGAGACAGAAGCACTTGTTGTCCAATTAGACCCATACAGGACAGGTTTTTCTGAGTTATTCTTCATGAATTTTTGTGTACTGTTTAATACTGTTTCTGCCTCCTTTTTTAAAATAAAAGTAAATATGTTCAAACTTTAATCACAGAAAGCATCAAAATATATCAGAATCTCTCCACTTATGCTGGCAAATTCATTACAGTGCAGTAGGTAAAAATGTCTGAGTTTTCTTTGACATGATATTCTCATAACCAATAGATTTTTGCTTTCAATGTCAGAAACCTGCTTTTTTACAGTCATCACGCAGCAGAGCTTGGCTGCTCAGGTCTGCTCAGCATTACAGCTTTGTCGACAGTTTTATCTAATTAATAAATTGTGTTTTATTCCACAAGGGGCACGGCTGTGAAAATGGCATGTGAACAGATCAATGAAGCCCTGCTCCATCATCTAAATGAAAGCCCAGAATCTGATTAAGCTATTTCACTTTATGCGTTATTGGACAGATTATTAGGAAGAGCAGCTCTGGTGGCTATTTTGTTAATTTCCACAATGACAGATAGGCTACTTCACACTGCTGCTAAAATGGCACGACCTTTAAAGCAAGCATACATTATTACATTTTCATAATTTAAATGATCCATTAGTTATTTATACATGCAGCATATTATATAGTTTATAATTATGTGTCTGGATAAAAAAAGTAGTTTAACAATTCTGCCATCAATTTTCGGCTCTTACTTTTTTATTACAGCCTTTCATTGTAGTACTGGGCACAAGGCAAGGACCAGTCCTTGATGGGATGGCAACGCATCTTAGGGCATAATCGCATACACACACACACACACACACACACACACACACACACACACACACACACATCCCCCTGCTGAATTTGGAGATGTCTGTTAATCTAATATGGATGTCTTAAGGATGTTCCTGAAAAACAGAATATCCTGAGAAAAAGCCATCTTCACAAACCATTCAAATTGCACACATACAGGCTTTTGCTTTTAATTTTTTTATAGTCCTTCCTTGGTATCCAGTATATTTCAGATATTGTTTTGGTGGTTTTAGAGGTCAATGAATATTTTCACTATGTTAAAAATTAATTATTTTCTGTTGTGGTGCCATTTAAGTTTTTTTTTATTATCTTCTTTGTTGTCTCTGTTGCTAGGCAATTGCTAGGCAAGGTCAACAGAAGTGTGCAATTTGTGACATCTTGGGGCTGCAGGTAGAAAGGTCAGCATTGGAGACTTTATAGCTTGTCCAAGTTTGTGGATACAACCTTAAAAGAAAAATCTTAGCTTGAATTATGTGGTCTGTCCCTTTGACTTCAAGCTTCAACTTATATTTTGGCTCAGTTTACATTTAAATTCGAGATTTTGACTTTCTTTTTTTGAATATTGATCGTGGTTTTTATGTCACATTCTGGGCTCTGTTACTCAATTCTTGCTCTGCCGGTGTTGACTTTAGTTAGCCTATTTCAGCATGACCATCATCTGATTTCATTTCTCCCTTCATGCTGTTGCTGCCTGTTGCAGTCAGTACACATAATATGACTTGCCAGGATTTCAACCAGTAGCCCTACATCTATTTGCAGCACTGTGTTGCCTTTAATTTAAACTATTGTTTTTAACTGTGGAAAAATGTGATTTAAACGTAATTACGACTTTCTGTAACATTAATAAAGGTATGAGTGTCAGGGTGTTTGGTGAGTTACTAGAAAGGACATTAAGGGTCTGTTCCCTTTCATATTCCCATGTCCAGAGCTGATGGTTCCTTTTTGTACATTCTTGCCAATCTTTACAGGTTTATTGGGTCAATATTGTCATGTGTACAAAGAACAGCAAAATTCTTACTTGTTCTAGTCAACATGCAACATGTCACCCCTCTCTGGTGTCATGGTGCTTATAGTTACCTTACCTTGAAAAACTAAAAAAAACAAAAATATTATATATTTTACTTCTTAATTATGTTTCATCCAATTAGTAACAAAGGAACTGAAGTAATAGTTCTAAAAGATATGAACTTCCTACCCTCCTCCCTAGTGATCATCTGAAAATGCAAAGAGTCGTAATTCTGAAATTGAAATTCTGGCTGTTCTAATTCATCCACATTATTTGCCAGGGAGGATAAGCTTCATCACCCTTATGTATGTTTTTATTCCTACCTCTGCAAATGGGGACTGCAATAGAAATGGACACTTAAATGATGACACATTCTGACATTGCAGTTATAATATGTGGTGACTTCAACCATGTGACTTTTGAAAAAACAATAACAAACTTCCTTTAGTTTCTGTCATGTTGCACTTGAGGAAATAACAAGCTGAACCTGCTGTGTTCAAGAGTTAGAGTTAGGTGCCTTTAGGTGTAAACTACTGGCACCTTTGGGCAGATCTGATCACCTGATTCATCTTATTCCCAGCTACCAGCCTGTTATTAGGCAGCAACCTGTTACCACATGCATAGTGAGGAAGTAAAGTTTGAGGGCTAAAATAACTCATAATGACTATTTCAATTTCCAGAAATGATGTGGCGGTCACAAGGGTATGATACTGTGGTACTCAGACACTGTCTGACAGACTATATTCATTTTTTGTTTTGACACAGTAGTACCCTCAAAGATGATGCATTGCTTTCCAAACAGCAATCCCTAGATTACTAAGGATGTGCAAGGTTTCCTGAATAAGAAAAATAGAGCATTCAAATTCAATGGCAAAGAGTCTCTGAAGGATATACAGTGAGACCTAAACAAAAAGCTGAGTGAAGGAATGAAAGTTTAAAAAATGTAACAGAAAACAAACGCAGTCATACTGCAGAAAAACATGAAGAATGGACTGGGCATAATTACTGGACTCAAGCACTCCAGGACTCAGCTGCTGGAAGGGGAGGTGTACAAAGCTAACTCCATTACCTTCTTCCAATGACCAGTCTCCCTACACTATTCCTACTACATAACAACCCCTAACACATCGACCTGGAACAACCAGGGAAGAGTCCACCCCTGACCATCTGTATGTGCTGTCCATACCTAAAGACTAAATACGGAGACAACTGTGGAAACTACACATAGGAAAAGGAGCAGGAGCAGATGGAATCAGTCCTTGAGTTCTTAAGGCTTGTGCTGACCAAATGTATGGTGTCCTCTGTCACCTGTACAGTCTGTCCCTAAGGGTCAAGAGAGGGCAGCTGATGTGGAAAGTATCCTGCATTGTTCCTGTTCCAAAGAAAGTAGGTGTCTCTTCACCTAATAACTACAGATCAGTGGAACCTACGTCTCATATCATGAAGACCTTTGAGAGTCTGGTCCTGGACTATATGAGCCATTTTGTGGTAGACCACCTGGAGCCACTGCAGTTTGTCTATTAGTCAAATGTTAGAGTGAAGGATGTAATTACTGCTCCACAAGGCTTATTCTTACTTGGAAAAAGCTGGCAATACAGTGACAATTTTGTTTTTTTATTTTTCCAGTGCATTCATTACCACCCAGCTGTCCCTGTTAAGGGATAAGCTCAGATCTATGTATGTGGATGAGCCTATGGTGTCCTAGATAATGGACTATCTGTTGGGGGAACCTTAGCTTCTGAGAGTCAAGGAATGTGTTTCTGATGAGCAATATTGGAGCATCACAAGGAACAGTAATCTGTCTCATTTTCTCTTTACTCTGTATACCTGTAACTATAAATATAACACCAGGTCATATCATTTGCAGAAATTCTCAGATTGCACTTATGGGGTGTATTGATAAGGAGGATGAGAGTATAGGGGTCAGGTAGACAACTTTGTTTCTTGGTGCATAAAGAATTGTTTGTGATTTAACATCAGCAAAATGAAGGAACTAGTTATTGACTTTCACTGCACCAAAGAGCCTCAAATGTCCAGTCACTATTCACAGAGTATTTAAGGTTCCACTGTCAATGAAAGGTTGAACTGGTCTTGTAACACAAAGGAACTATATAAAGAAAGCCAACACCGGCTTTTTTTTTTCTTGGGAAACTGTTAATATTATATGGGTAGCAAAATCCTTAACAACTTCTACAGCTCTGTGATAGCTGGTGCAGTTTTCTACACTATGGTGTGCTGGGCAGAAAACATCACTTCAAGAGAGGCCACCGAATCAACAGGCTATTTAAAAGGGCAAGTTCAGTTGTAGGATGCACTCTGGACCCAATGGAGTGTTTTTAATACTTGGGTGATAGTGACAGATCAACATTTTCCGAAAGCATAGCATATCAGGCTTGAAGAGGTGAAATGCTAAGCTTTTTTGTAATGTTACAGTGAAAAACAATAGTTTTTAACAGCATCTGTGAAACAGAGTTGTTTATTTAGCTGCTTGAGAATTCATTTACTTTGTGATCAAATCCTTTATTTAATCAAACAAGTACAAAACTGATGAATTACAACTCATTTTATGATGAAAAGGGTAAGTGAGAAGGATTAAGAGATCTCCACACTGCTTACCTCCAGCTACCCAGTTTCCAACCAGTTCAGCAGCAAACACCCAGTTATTGATTATATTATGACTGAGACAGAATCTGGAATTGTCTGATGACAACACAATAAATTGATGCAGGAAATTAAAAGAATATTTAGGGGCAAACCAAAAGGAAGAGTCAATTAAAAAGAGCCTTAAGTCTATAACAGAAAGACAAAAAGCTATTACATCAAAATAAAATGAAGCTTGGAAATCAAAGTCAAAATAATGAAACAAAAGGTGTTTACATGTCTTGAAATTCTTGCCCTAAACTAAATAAGGGCAAAGATTTCAAACTAAATGTGTTTTAATAATTAAAACTTGGTTGTTGTTAGATGGAAGTCTCTAAATTAAATACTAAGTGCATTACAAACATATTACATGCTTAACAAATTATGTAGTAGCTCCAAAGATTGCATTAGTTTAGACATGTGCAGAGGAGAAATTCTGGGTATATTGGGAAAAGGATGTTAAGGATAGAGCTGCCAGGCAAAGGAAAGAGGATGGCCCAGGAGAAGGTTTATGGATGTGGTGAGAGAGGACATGTAGAGAAGCAAGATGTAGAGGACAAGAAGATATGGAAAAAGATGATCCGCTGTAGCTGAAAGATGAAGAAGAAGATTTTAATAAACCAAGGTTATGCCAACATACTAAAGAGCTTTTATGACAGATATTGGGACTAGATAGCTCATTGATTTTCAGAGCTAAAAGAGTACCAACATTTGTAAAGAAATAGAGATTAGAAGGAAATATAATCAAGGACTTTCTAACATGTGGTCAGTACCAACTGGAGCAATTCTCAAGGAGAGGGGCCTCTTCTATATACAAGTGAGAGAAAGAGCAGAGATGTCAAGAAGGAGCAATATGTAATTTTCTAATCTGCTTAATACAGACCAGGGTGACAGCGAGTGCTGGAGCCTATCCCAGCTAGCACAGGCAGGAGCAAACCCTGAACAGAGCACCAGTCCATAGCAGGGGCAACCGTACGTGCGCACACACACCAAACACACACTAGGGCCAATTCAGTTCACCTAAACTGTTTGTCTTTGGACTGTAGGGGGAAACCCACACACACATGGGGAGAACATGCAAACTCCAGGCAGGGAGAACCTGGAACATTAACCCTGATGTCATTACTATGAGGCAGCTGCACTACCACTGCGCCACAGCCCGTGAAATATGTTATATGAAAAATGGACATTAATACAGAAGATCAAGGATAGACAATTCAGCACAAAGGATCTAAAGCAAGATATAGGAGAATACCTCTAAAACATGGAGAAAAGTAATAGGGGCATATAGACAAGAAAGTTGGCAATAGGGATCAGTAGCAGTATGCACCCAGGTTCCCTTGATGGCAAGGGGCTTTTTCATTGTGCAATCCGATCGATGAAGATTGAGTGTCTGTGAGCCAAATTCAACAATGGAAAGAACTGTGCTGCATTAAACAACCAGGTCTCTGCACGATGAAATGAAATGTTAAACCAGATCAACTCTCTGCTAGGGAGCTCTGTTCATTTAATGACCCAGAGGCCTGTGTTGGTTCAGCCCTGCCCAGGAAGGACCACAGAGTGTAAAGGTGTAGGGCTGTGAGCTTGCCTATGTAAAGCAGAACACTGGAATATTATTGTAAAACAATGAACAAGAGAAATAAAAAAAGTGAAAAATGTTGAGAAGATAGCAGAGGTCTACATATCTAAAAAGCTGAGCTGTAGGTAAAAAAATAAATGGAGAGGAAGGAACAGAGAACCTAGGAATATTCTAAGCTCAAAGAATATCTCTAAGTACTGATGCCTTAACAATCTTAGAATGGAAAGAAGATGGAACATCATGCTAAAAGACTAGAATTTGAAAGTGTCAGCAGCCCAAGAGCATAAGAAGTAACAGACTCAAAATCTAGGAGGTGTGATTTCTGGAGGTGACAGGAAAAATGGATAGGTTATGTGGGGGAACAAAATTAAGGCTAATTGGAAGCAAGGATGGAAGGTTAGAGGGAGGGACAGTGCAACTCCAGACTGGATGGAGAATATATGGCCAGTGGTATAATTCCAAACCTGGTAAGGCCAGTTCCGTCTGATCTCGACGTTAGGTTAAGGTACAGGTTCAATAAAGAGGAAGTAGGACAGGAGGGTTCTGACCTTGGTCCAATATTGGACAGAAATTATTTAAGGGCGAGCATGAAATTAACAAAATGAAAAGTGAACATTTTAACAATAGCTAATGGAGAACAGAAAGGGTGGCAGGTGGCAAAAGGAGAGGGATAACTTTACATCCATCATATTTGAAATACTTTATTGATAATCCAAGAAAAATATGTCAAAGATACCTTAGCGCTCAGTCCCCATTGCTTTCATTGTTATCTGCAGCAGTATAAATAAACAGATCTTCATAGTATAGTCCCAAGTTTTCTAGATAAAGTTCCTTGGATGTACCACTCCAAATGTCCAAGGCTGTAATCATCTTCTATACCCACTCAAGTAATGCACAATCAGATGACCATATTATTCTTTACATGTCGCTGAGATAACAATTATCCCTATAGTAAGTACTGTATATAGATAGACGCCGCATTCACTTTGTTGCCCAGTTGACACAATGCATCAGCGTGTCTGCCCTATTGCGAGTGGCAAAAGTGCCATTTAAACTAATACAGGTAGATGTGGAAACCTGCATTTTCTGACGAAAAAACAATAACATTTAAAATAGTATCAATTACATACAACAGATTTTAGTGAATCGTTTACATGCAATTATTTATATCCATTTATACACTAGTAATGACAATTATTAAATAATAATAATAATTAGTAATATTAAATAATTCCTCCCATGTAAGTAATTTTTCTTGGACTGCCTTCTTCCATCTCCGAAACATTTCTAGACTTCGACCTGTTCCTACGCAACACAGTACTGAAGTATTGGTTAATGTCCCAGTTACCTCACATATAGATTACTGTAATGCTATTCTATCTGGCATCCCACAAAAATGTATCCATCACTTACAACTTATTCAAAATTCTGCTGCCAGGATAATAACCTGCTGTTCTAAATCCACTGAATATATTACACCTACTCTCTGTCAACTTCACTGGCTCCCCGTTAACTACAGAATACAATGCAAAATACTGCTCGGAACATTTAAAGCTCTCCACAACCTCACTGATCTCCTACAGACTTGCACTCCTCTCGCTCACTCAGATCCTCATCTGCAGCTCTACTTTCTGTACCACCCATCAGACTCAGTGCTCTGGGAGCTCGAGTGTCTCTCATAGTGTTCCTCAACTCAGGAATTCTCTTCCCTGTCATATACATCAGCTCGATTCAATAACACATTTTAAAACTACCCTCAAAACTTATCTTTTCAAACTGGCAAACCAATTGTAAATTTTGCACTGTTACTGCCAGTTATCTTTGTTTGTTTGCTAATTATTGCAAGATTATAAAACATAATTTTCTAATGGCCAAATATAACCAAAACAATTGTTCAGCCTTACCTATGAAATGTAATCCCCTGGGATCTGGTTTAGAGCGTACAGCGGTTTGTACAGTCCCAAACAGCACATGCGTGAGGCATCTTTATCCATTAATTCACTCCACAGCAGTGCCACTCACAATATGGCGGCGACGTTGACGTATGATGCTGCTGGTCATGCGGCATCTAGTAATTCTATGTCTATGCCCAGAAGCACTCCAGGTGTACCGCTACATAAATCCCGATCAGCGTTGAAAACTAATGCAGGTGCACGCACCTTCTGTCCCACCCCGTCTCCTCCAAGATTTACACCTCTTTGAATATGCAAATCAATATAAATTGTCCTTACGCTTAGCCTTCTGTGAAAAGACAATGGGAAAAGCATGGGGGAAAATATAAGAATTTCAGCAAATGCCAAGTGGTGGCAAAGGAAAAACATACTATTTGTTTATTTAACATGGTATAATCAACAAAAGGAAGTTGATCGAGTGACATAACGTGTTGGAGAAACTTGAAAGCTCACGTTCACAATGCTTGTGTCGGAAATAAAAAGAACTTGTCACATATCAAAGTCGCGGTGAAAAGGCAAGTCGTAGATCACTGTCTGAGTGTCATATGAAAGCTTATTAGGGTACAGAGAAAAAAAAGGCACACAGTGGGAAAAAGCACGAAATGTCAACTTCAATCTCGACATTTCCACTTTAATCTTGTAGTTTATTTTGTCATTAAAGTAGAACATCAAAAACTTATCTTAAAATCGTTTAATTAATCAGTTTCTCAAATCACTTTGTAATTAAAGTAGCACGTTAAATGCTTTATTTTGTATGTGATCCTCTATGTACTCTACAGTATGTGTGTGAATCACTACTTGCTTCTTAAACTGGCTCTCTTCATCTGACTTAACACAGAATCCATTACATTTGTGATATTACAGCTCTGAATAACTAAAATACTGAGATGTACACATGATATCATTTTCATAATGATAAGAGTTAAAAGCACGTTATTAAACATGGGTTTCATGGCGCAGTTATTGTGCGTGACCTTCGATGAAGTAATTTATTGCAGCAGTACTCAGGGGCGGCTCTAGGCTTGTGGTGGCTCTGGGCAGGGAAAGAATTGGTGGCCCCTTTGTCCGCCAATGTCAATATGGTATCTTATGCACGGTGGATGGCCACGTCCTGTTGCGGACACTGCATAGCTGCCTCGCGCATGACACAAGCGCTTAACTTTAGTCAAAAATTTGCCGCTGCTTTCAGCTGTGTTGTTATTTCCTCATTAAAATATATTCGTAGTAATGCGTGTTTAATTATTTTACCCTTCATGCCAGTCCCACTGAAGAATATAGATTATTTAAATGAAGTTAAAGTTTTATTTGTATAATATAATAAACATATTTTGCTGCATAAAATGATATCGTCATCATATATAAATACGCGCTTTATAAAGTGGCTCAGGTTGTGTAATATTATAACTGTAGTGCAAGTTTATAGTGGGGTAATTGTACTTATAAGTACAGACAGTTCTACAAGGAGCAATTAATTAAGTGCGTTTAAAGTTCTCGGGATGAAACTGTTTCTGAGCCACGAGGTCCGTACAGGAAAGGCTTTGAAAGGTTTTACCGTGGCTGAGACAGCGTGTGCTTGATACTGTATAATTCTCTTCCGATCAGCTGCTGCTGTGATTCCCCACTCAGATACAGTGATATAAATACTGCGAGTGGTGCAATGAGAGTAATATGGAAAAAGATGATCCGCTGTGGCAACTCCTAACGGGAGCAGCTGAAAGAAGAAGAAGAAGGTGCAATGAGAGTAACAACGCTAAAGCAGTTATGGTATTTGGAATACTATGGCTATTCCCTAGACCATTATATTGTTACAAGTTAATTACAATCAGATGCATCACACTATTAAACAATATGCGGTTAGTTTCAGTGTATTTATAAAGCCGCATCAGGAAAATAAAAGAGTAACCACACAGGAACAGTAGCACTGCTTTGACACTGGGTGCCGCCAGTCAGCAAAACCGAGCGGAGAACTTGCGTACGACAAGGTATGAGGTACCGTGGAAAAGTGTGTGGCTTTACGCCAAGTGTACGTTTTATACATCACAGTTTGAACGTGGAAAAGTTCTTACGCAACATTTCTGTGCGTACGCACTGTTTATACATGAGGCCCCTGGTGTGGTGGAAGTGCTGCATACCATGGCTTCTGAACCATCCAGGTGCCCCCTGGTGGTGGCCTGGGATCCCCACAAGGTTGAGTTTCCAAACTCTGTTCCCGTGGCCCCAACACCCACCTGGGCGACTGCCTTCTCGTGTTCCAGGGGAGATGCTGCTCCTCTCCCAGTCCTTCCATCCTCCAGGCATCCTGGCTGGGCATGAGCCCCAGCCGTCCACCACATAGTACTCCTTTGTCAAAGTGATCTTTTGTGTTACAGGTAGGTTTATTTCCCCCTTCAGTTTGGGGAGTAGTATCTCAGCCAGAGGTCTGCCTCTTCTCCAGACCACTTCTGTAATCATATGGGGGCACATGACTGGAAGAGGCACACCTAGAGCATTGTTTCTGACCTTCTTGGATTAGGCAGACTCCCTGTAGGTGTCATCCTTGTGGGCAAGTCTGAGGTAACACACATCCAGAACTACCAAAATCAAGAGTGAAAAAGGCTGAGATGCATCTTGAGATGTCCGTTTCTTTAAAAGTGTTTTCCTGTTACTCCTGGTACATTTTTGAAGAGGAGGCTATTACACTACCCCTTGTCCTAAGCTCTACTTTAACATCTGAGCTGGTTTTTCAATCTACATTACCACATAGGACACATTTGTGGTAACAGATAATAAAGTAACATGGCTACAAAGCATTTGCTTAAAATTGACAAGTAGGATTGTACATAGCAGTACGTGGTGTACCTTTAAAGTTTAACTGAATGATATTTTACAAAAGTTTGGTAAATAAGGATTGACAAGATATTTTGGGCTGAATAGCCTTTTTTTCAAAGCTGTCCATATGCTCTTATCTATTTTAGCACAATAATGTCTGTGAACAAATTGAATTAAACTCCCCTTCACTGTCAACACCTTCCTTTCCATGGTGTCCTTGCCAGTCTCAGTGGATATTAACTTTAAGTTAACTTCACTACCTCTAAACTTTCTTTCAGCATTTTTGTTCAATGAAGTGTTATAATTCTTTTTAAAAGCTTTTTCTTTTATTGTCTGAAACTTTTATAAAGAAATGTTGGTCCTATTTGGGTTACGCATATTGAAAAGCCCAATTTTATTGTTTAATCTGGCCTCAAGAAATCTTTTCTTAAAATTAAAATGATGTCATTTCTTACCATAACACCATTAATATCTCATAATGGCACTGCCGTTTTGTGGTATTTATGTTTACTGTAGCTATGCATTAGTAGCTGGGAATGTGCAGTGCATTACATCACAAATGCAGTGGTATAAAATTCATTGCCGCGCACTTCATGGTTATTCAAGATTACAAATAAAATTTGAATGAGACTGGCAATTAGTGTGTTGTAAATTGTTGTGCATCGACCCTTAATTTTGTTAGTGACAGAATCTGTTTTAGTGTTTCATTTTGATAACCTGATTTACCACTTTTACATTTTCAACTCTTCCAAGACTTTTTGACTTTTCATCTCCTGGTCTCTCTTACGTCATTAACAGTCTTATTTGCATAAATAGAATATAAAACTCCCAGGACAGTGCATCATGCTGACCAAAAGGGATGCATATCAAATTTTAATCACTGATTTTTTTCTGTGAATAATGATAAATACATTCCAGTGTGCCATTGTGCTAACAGCTCTGCTGCAGATGTGGGCTTGCTGCTAGCATTAATAGCATTTGATTATATGACACAGTAGCAATTAATAGGATCTACAAAACAGTTTCTGAGCTGTGACCTGAGAATGGGGGATTTTTAGGCAGTGTGTAGTTCAGTTCAATTAAGGAAATGTTTATCATGCAACAATAATAGTATTTTGCAGCATACCTTATACTCTGAATGCAGATTTCGGTGCATTTGCTCAATGTTTGTTGGTAAAAGGGACAGTGCACAATACAGTGGGTGGCAAAGCTGCCTCACTGCACCAGATATGTGGTGTTGAACCCTTTCATTTCTGCTCTGGTCACCTTTTGGGACCTGATTGCACATTCTCACATGTGAGTTTTCTTCATGCACTCTGGTTTGCTCCACATCTCAAAAGCAAGACAGACTGTCTGACTGACAGGTCTAAACTGATCCAATATGAATTGGTAAAGGTGTCTGTCTGTTTGAGTGTACCCTGTGACAGAGCAAGTAGGGGCAGGCAGCTGTTTGGGTCCCCGAACTGAGAAGGGGGCCCCTCAAGGTAGTCTGTTTATATAGGTGCTCATTGCAATCACAAATCTGCAGGATTGCTCATTGCAACTTAGTATTGACGCACTACAAATACACAATGAGAATTCCCCGTAACAAGGGCCAATGTCAATTGCAAGAGTTTTTTTGATGAAAGTTACTTTTTTAGTACCTTTAAATGCAATCCGTACAGTTTCTATAAACCATGAATAGGATTTACACATTAGGAAGCAAAAAGTGGAAAAAAACAAGAAGAGCAGTAAAAGAAGAAGAATAAAAAAAATGCCCTCAGAAACAGGGCGATGGGCATTTTGCTGGAGAGCCAACTCTTCTGCAGGGGTTTGGTCTGGACCGCGTGGACCTCCACCTGTTTTCTGCTTGTCTGCCTTCCTATTAGCTTTACAATTAATGTTTTTTTATATTATATATGATTCTTTATGTCAACAATTCTTTAAATAGTTATATACCAATATTTGCCAGTTTGAACTATATTCTTGTACTTCACTTTAACCTGTTCCCATGTTCTCCTTGTGCTCACTTTTGATCTGGAATTATGACATGTTAAATAATAATTAATCTGACACATAAGATATGAAACGCTGCATTCAGTAAGTACAATGCACACTACTTAGCATTTAATTTGTCAGCCACTTTTTGCCAGTCGTCTTTTCTGGTTTTGGGTGCTTTTGCAGTATTACCCCTTATGCATATTAAATCTTGAAATTCTTCATATCCTTCGAATAAAAGGTCCTGCTCCGTGAAAAAAAAATGTGCCCGTTCTTTCGTCATTTTGTTACAGCCTATCAAAGACTTGCTGATCATGTTTTCTAGACTCAATATATATGGGCTTTTTAATCAGAGCGAGCGTGCACATTCATCTTGGATGATTAGATCCAGCTAGACTAATCTACCACACGGCTGCATTTGAAAAACTGACTTACCCTGAATGAGCTTCACCGGCATTAACTCATCTAAGATGAGGCATCTGATCTTGGATGATTTAAGCGACGTATGGAAAATACCCCCCTGGAGGGCCACAGTGGCTGCAGGTTTTTGTTCCAACCCAATTGCTTAAAAAGAAGCACTTATTGGTCAAGTAACACTTCTGCTTCACTTTAGTTGTGTCGCTTATTAAGATTTTGAACCCTTATTGCTTATTTTAGTCTTAAACAGCTGTAGTCTTGGTTTTTAATTGCTCCTTATTAGCAATAAGATGCAAATCACAAAACAAACCAGCATTTCTCCATTTAGCTTGTTTCCATTTACACCTGTGTGTATTTATCATGCACTATTGGGTTTAATTAAATACTTGGAAGGAAAGTGAAGAGAAAAAAGTGAAGCACTGAGAATAACTTGTTTGTTTTAGACTTCATATCTTTTGGATGATATCCTTTAGAAAGGGGAAAAAAAAATCTAGGATATGAGAATGAGATAACATATCAAAGTTAAAGCACTAGCAAATCATGAAATTAAATTGACAAGGATTTGTTTTTAATAAAGCAACCAGGTTGGAACAAAAACTTGCAACCACTGCGGCCCTCCAGGACTGAATCTGCCCACCTGTGAATTAAGTATATGCATGTTAACTTTGGCTTACTTAATTGGAGGGGCTTGAAACAGAGTTGTACAAATGGAAGCACAGGAGCATCTCATATACTCTAATTGAACAGAGTTCTTCACACTAGTTGAAGAGAATAGCTGATAACTTTGTTGAAATGAAAAAATAATCAAATTCATCAATAAACAAAAAATATGATTGGAATGAGAGTCGACATTGACTAGGAGAAGAAAATAACAGGCCAAAGTTGATCGTCATGCGTTGAAATCTTATACACAAGTGTCTTGCAGCAAACCTGCTAAACTCCAGAAGCAGAAATGCAACTGCAAGCACCTACAACCATGATGAACTAGTCTTTAAGTTTTTTTTTTTTACATTTCTATTATGTGCTGTTTTTTTATTTGTTTTTAAATATTACATTTATTTTTCATTTTTTTACTATTTAAATTTTCAAAATTTACTTTATTCTATTATTGTTTTTCTATTTCCTATGAAAATGTTGTATTTATTATGTTGTTTTATTTTTAACAAAATTAAAATAAAGGATTTGTATTTATTAAATTCTCCTTGTTGATCTTATTAACTTAGGCTTTGCTCTGAAATAATGGTAATAAATTTTATCACATCAGCACTTGGGGGGGTAAGGGTGTGGGAACTGAGTTGGAGAGCCCCTAAAGTCCTTAAGAATCACTTCTGCCCTGTGACGGACTGATTTTACATCCATGGTAGAATATTGCCTTGCTCAATGCTCCTGTGAAAAATTCTATATTCAAACACCAAAAAAATCAACTAAATATGTTTAAATAATTTATTGATGATGCTGACAGTGGAGGAGAAAGATAGGAAACCCTTCACATTTTTGCAGGTATTTGATACTGTTCAGTATAACATTTCATAAAAACAGCTGCATATGCTACATTACACTTGCCTGCCAACCTCCTGTAGAACCCTCTTTGAAATGAAACTTTACTAAAGCTGCCACTTGTAGACATAATATACTGGCAATACTACACCAAGACCTACTAAGGAATGGCATAAAATATTGAGGTTTTTGGCACAAATTCTAAAATACTTTTATTTTTACTTAATATTTACAGCAAAAGAACTTTTGAATCATTTTATTATTTGACATTGACCCAATACACAGCATACCAACAATAATTCAGTACATAAAGTGTATTTATTATTGTTATTTTATTGTACTGTCAGTTGGCAGTTCTATCTTGCATGGCACCCTGGGTTGACAAACCCTAATTACTAGAATACAGAAATACACAAATAGAATAAATAGAATAACACACTTATAAAGACAAGCAAGAAACATACAAACTAAACTGCACAACTGCCATCTGAACCCTGACCTTTCTTGTCTCCCTTGATGTAAAGTCATCAATTACTTCATCATCATAAGAAATCTGCAGATATTGCACAACATGAACAGAATGAAATATACAACATCTTTGGCTAATTCTAAGCATAAGACACACAAAAAAGACTTGACATATCACAAAATATCAGTATAATATGGACATCTGAAAATTCCCCTTACTGTGCTCAGGACAGAGTCAATATAATCCCAGAAAAACTTCATGGATTCTCCTCAAATCAGTAATGTGCTTGCTAGGTTATGATAATTTTACTGCAGGCTGAACACATCATTTTGAAATTGTGTGAAAGTATAATCAATGTTATGTAGGCTAGTTGTAAAGAAAATGGAATATTGTTGCCCTGTGTGTAATAGCATAGCAAGCAACATAGCTATTGTCACACACGTGCGCATGGGAGGCAGCTAAAGGGCCCGGGTAAGGACAGTTCTGAGACATACCAGGATGTGGCAGAGTGCACTGACTCTTTTTCTTCCTTGCCTGCAGGCCATTCCCGGGAGATTCCACCTGGCTCTTCTGACGTCACTTCCAGGACCGAGCTTATCGAAGGAGACCTTGCCGGCTCCGGCCCCTGTGATGTCACGTCCGGGCTCGAACCAATGGCTGAGGACCTCAATGAGCCCGACCCCTATGATCTCACTTCCTGTCTTCCCCTTTAAAACCTCCTCCTTTTCCCTAATGCCCTCAGTTCTGTATTGGACTCGGTTTTGTGCACCGATAGCAGTGCTATCATTTGTAAAGAACGCTTTGCAGCCAGGAAACCAAATTATACGGGTGGCTGCCCCAAACCTTGCTTTGTCTCATCGTGGCTTTTGTGACACTATGTAGGCTAACAAACATTAAGTGTTATTGTTGGGTTTCTGTATTCAACAGAGATACAGAAGATGTATTCAAGATAAAATCATTTTATTCTTTTACAACTAATGAACACATGCTCATACTTCCATATTTCGTTACAGCGAGAAAAATATATAAAAAAAATAAAAAAACCTAAAACCCTGCACAGGTCACAGACAGCCAATAATATTAATGTGAGAGCATAGCCTAACACCCCCTACTTGCTCTCATCATAATATCTTCCTCTGAAAATAAACAGTGTACATGAAAGTCAAAACAAATCAACAGTGATATATTGACAGTAAGGGAGATTTTACACAAAACCTCATAACAGGTCAATATAATGCATCATATTTTTCTGTCCCTTTATCACTCCCTTAATACCCAAACAGAATACTGTACTGTTAAATGTAGCCATTTTAACCTTTGCTGCAGGTTTTGTCAGAATGTCTGCAACAATGTTCTCAGATGAACATTAGACAATTTCTATTTTCCCTTCATTGAGCATGTCAAGAACGAAGTGGCACCTTACATCAGTTTGCTTGAACCTCTGTCTTTCACTGGGTTCTTACTTAGTGCAGCAGCTCCTTGATTGTCACCTTGATTTTTTGTAACATTTCCTGTCCACACCATTTAACAGCTGGATTAAATCTATGCTTCCTTGAGGTGTGGGCACTAATCCTATGTATTCAGCCTCACATGTGGATAGTGTTACTGTGTCTTGTTTTTAGACTTCCATGAAATAACAGGACCAGACTGAAACAATAACCAATAGGGCTATGCCTGTATGCTGGGTCAGACACACACTCTGAGTTACTGAAGGCAATTAGACCCAAGTCCTTTCCAGATTTCCTGAAACAAAACTCATAGTCTATAGTGGCCTTTAGGTACCTTAGCACATATTTAGCAGTGAAAATGTCTCCTGTTTGGGGGTTTGCTAATTAATGTGAGATCCCTCTGACTATCCAGAAAATGTCAAGTCGGGTATATATCATAGCATATATTAGGCTCCCCACAATTTCCTAGTATTTCTTGTAGAAAGAAAGAAAGAAAGAAAGAAAGAAAGAAAGAAAGAAAGAAAGAAAGAAAGAAAGAAAGAAAGAAAGAAAGAAAGAAAGCAAGCAAGCTAGCTTCATTTGTCCCAGGGGGATATTTGGCTTTTTACACAAGCTCTTTAAATAAATAAATACATACCTATGTAGATAAATAAGTAAATACATAAATATACACACATGTTGGTCTGGACACACTCTGGAATTACTATATAGCAATAAAAATTAAAAGGAAAAAAAGTTCTGACTTGACTGTCACAGTCATGGTGAGGCATTATGCAGACATATTACTGTATTACTGCCCCAAGTAGTGTTTGTTGACTCGCTTCTGTTGAATAATTTGTTGGCTGAAAGTACTCAGTAATGACGTGTCAGAGAGAAAATGTTCAGCATTGTTTATAATGGCACTCAGTTTTGTTTTAATTCTCTCCTTCACTGTGAATTCCAGGGGGTTCAGAGTGCATTCTATAATTGAGCTTAGTCTTTTAATTAGCTTTTTGATTCAGTGGGCCTCTCTTGAAGTGATGTTACCAGCCCTGCACACCACAGCATAGAAAAATCACACTGGCCATTAGAGTTTTACAAGATGTGAAGGATGTCGCTTCTCACAGTAAAGGAACACCGTCTCTTAAGGGCTCTTCCCTTTCTTATATAGTTCCTCAGTGTTCCTAGACCAGTCCAAACTGTCATTAATGTGGACCCCCAAGTACTTGTAGAAGTGGACCACCTCTTCATCCATTTCTTGAATAGTGACCGGACATAGAGGCCGTTTGGTATGTCAAAAGTCAATAATCAGTTCCTTTATTTTACTGATGTTAAGATGCAGACAAGAAACTTTTCCACCTGACTCCTACACTATCTCATCCCCTTTATCAATACAGTCCATAAGTACAGAATCATCTGAGAATTTCTGCAAATGACATGACCTGGTGTTATATTTATAGTATGAAATATAAAATGTAAAAAGCAAAGGAGACAAGACTGTTGCTTGTGGTGCTCCATTGTTGTTCACATCCATACCAGAGACACAGTCCTTGAGTATCACAAACTGCAGTCTTCTCAAAAGATAGTCCATTACCATGGACACCATGGGCTCATCCACTTCTATATCTCTGAGTACAGTGATCCCTCGCTATATCGCGGTTCGACTTTCACGGCTTCACTCCATCGCGGATTTTAAATGTAAGCATATCTAAATATATATCATGCAGTTTTCGCTGGTTCGCAGATTTCTGTGGACAATGGGTCTTTTAATTTAAAGTACATGCTTCCTCAGTTTGTTTGCCCAGTTAATTTCATACAAGGGACGCTATTGGCAGATGGCTTAGAAGCTACCCAATCAGAGCATGTATTACGTATTAAATAAAACTCCTCAATGATATACGATATGCTTCCCGCGTGGTGCTTGATTGTTTGTTTTTCTCGTTCTCTCTCACTCTCTCTTACTTTATCTGCTCCTGACGGAGGTGGTGTGAGCAGATGGGCTGTTTGCACAGAGGCTGTTTGCCTAGAAGATACGGACACTACTCTAAAAAATGCTGAAAGACTACCTTCACATTGCTCCCTTCTTTTCAGCTGCTTTATCGCGGTGCGCATAATTTAAAGCCCAACAGCTTGTATTGATTTTTTGATTGTTTGCTTTTCTGTCACGCTTTCTCTCTCTCTCTCTCTGACATTCTCTGCCCCTGACGGCACTCCTTTAAAGAGAAGATATGTTTGCATTCTTTTAATTGTGAGAAAGAACTGTCATCTCTGTCTTGTCATGGAGCACAGTTTAAACCTTTGACTTTAGTTTAGACTTGCATGTCTAGAGGGCTCTAATAATGTTAACAGTGTGGGAGAGTTTATAAGGGCTTAAAATATATAAAAATAACCATACAAACATATGGTTTCTACTTCACGGATTTTCACCTATCGCGGGGGGTTCTGGAACGCAACCCCCGCGATCGAGGAGGGATTACTGTATACCCCTTAACAGGGAGGGTTGGATGGTAATGACGGCACCAGAGAAATTCATAAATCATAATCCTCACAGTGCTGCCAACTTTGTCCAGGTAAGAATAAGCCTTATGAACCAGATAGATAATTGCATCCTGTAACCATCTTTGTCCAATAGGCAAACTGCAGTGGGTCCAGATGGTCTACCACAAGAGGACTCATATAGTCCAGTCTCTCAAACGTCTTCATGATGTGAGATGTAAGTGCCACTAGTTTGTTGTCATTAAGTGGAGTGGCGCCTGACTTCTTTGAAACACAAACAATGCAGGATGTTTTCCAGAGTAGTGGCACTTTCTGAAGCCTTAGAGACAGGCTGATCAGGTGACATAGGATACCACAAAGTTGGTCAGCACAGGTTTTAAGAACTTGAGGACTGACTCTATCTGGTCCCACAGGTTTTCCTGTGTGTAGCTTCCTCAGTTCTCTCCTTACTTGGTCTTCAGTTATGGACAGTCGATACTTATGGTCAGAGGTTGACCTATCACTGGCAATTTCAGTTGATGTGTTAGTAGTTGTTGATGTAGCAGGGATGTTGTGGGGAGACTGGTCTTTGGAAAAAGGTGGAAAAGTGAGGGGAAATCTATTAAAAATTGGTTCAGGGCATTAGTTTGTCCACATCCCCTTCTAGCACATGTCCTGGATTGCCTGAGCCCAGTAATGATACTCAGGCTCTTCCATACATCTGTCATGTTATTCTGAGTGAGTTTGTTTTGAATTTTAACTTTTTAAGCTTCCTTTCCATTTACTCAGCTTTTTGTTTAGCATATGATGTACATCCTTCAGAGCTTGTTTGTCACCGATTTGAATGCTTTCTTTTTCTCATTCAGTAGACCTTTTAGCTCCTTAGTAATCTAGGGCTTGTTGTTTGGAAAGCAACACATTGTCTTTGTGGGTACCACTCTCTCAATACAGAAATTAATATAGTCTGTGATTCAGACTTCCACCCCTCTCTCATCTCATACTTCTGACACCCCAGAACCAGTGTTTCCAGATCTGCAGGTTTCTCACCCAGTTGAGCTATTTTTGATCATCGTTCGGTGGAAAAAAAACTGACTTTCGCTGGTTGTACTTATTTAAAAAACAAATTTGGTATTTTAGGTTACTTTTCAACCCCCTCCTTGCACCAATTTTTTTCCATGTTTTTCATCCATCTGGCACCCTTTCCCTTGATATTTCCACTTGTATAAGTTCTTTGCCATTGTAAAATCTCCTAAGGAGACTTCTCTGCGATTGTTTGATAGTATATGTCCTGTAATAGAAGAAAATGTTTTGGGGCACCTTGTGGCCAACCCTGTCTACTTATTATGTTGAAAATGAAAAAAATGTCTGTTAACAACGCAAAACGAGTCTTTTTAAACCAGAGTCCTATTCCGACTGTCAAAGATGGCGGTTCTTCTGGTCATATGGCTGCTGGGCAGGAAGAGGCAGTTCCAGGTGGGTAGACACCAAAAGTGACATCATTGGAGTAGAGCCGTCAGTCTTCTGATCTGCAAAGGGAGGAAAAGAGAGGGCGTTATCACACAGCACCACCCCCTTGATTGGTGAAGAATTACTATCAACTGAGCCCTTAAACTGTTTCCCATGCACACGCATGTGACAACCCATTATATCACTCTGAAATATCTCTGAAAGGCACACCCCATCTAACCCTCTCACTCTGATATTACAATCCATCAATCTCACAGCTTTCAGATGTGTCATTTTGTCTAGCCTCAGGTATTATACAAATTTTTTGGGCAAATTCGCTTTGTTTAAACTGTCCTTGGAATATAATTTTTTTACATGATCTGGCATCCATGCCCAGAACAAACTATAAGCAGAGGCTGTACTGCTGCAGACTGCACTGTTTTAGTTTCAGCGCCCACAACAGATTACAGTATTTATACAGGCAGCGTAGAGCAGCATGATGGGTGAAGCATCCCAGAGACTGCACAATATTTTAAAATTTGATGGCGTAAAGCCTGGTTTACACTTACCGTAGGAAGCCTGCACGTAGATGACTGCACAAAGTGCGTGTGTGGTGAGCAACCAAAACACATTTATACTTATTGTGACCTGGTTGATCGACATGTCGATATTCTTCTAATTGATAAGTGGCAGTGTTTGGTATGTGTCACATAGCTAATAATGTCATAGAGGATGTGAGACCCTGGTGATGGTAGAAGAGTTGTGCCTGCTATTACTGACTTTAAGAGAAAGAAAAGGAGAAGGTGGAGTGTCAGACCTATTGACCAAAAGTGTTAAGGAAGGACGAGTGTAATATTCTCAAGAGTAGGGGACCTACTAAGGAGTAGATGTATTTCAAATGTTTTTGCATGTCATCCTTACGTTTAGTTTACCTGTTGTCTCATATTTAGTCCTTCGTTCATCATTCTCTCATTAAAATTAACCATTTTTGAAATGCGGCTGCGGCCCACGTGCATGGTGCTGACACATCAAGTATAAACTAGGCTTAATGTCGTGCCACTCACACTGCCTTTGTGAATGCTGTAATTACTATTGCAAGGTTATTGGTGTGGCAGCCCATGACCCCAGGGTGGAGTCCACACTACAAATCTGCCATTGTGTACTGTTCTTATTACTTCTTCATACTCTTTATAAGAAGAGAAAATATTTACCTTAACTGTAGTAGTAGAAAACAAGTTAAGATATCACACTGGAAGGAAACATTTCAGGGACAGAAACAAAAATTAAATATACAGAAACTCTTCAGCATTTTAACATGTGGATATTTATTCAGTCAAAATATATCAGGGCATCTTAAAAGAATGCTTAATTTATGCAGTGTGAGGAAAGAGACAGGGAGTAACAAATAGGCTGGACTACTGTATGTCAGGGTCACACATAAGACAGGAGCTCAGAAGTAGCCTGGAAAGGGAAAGTGAACAACTGCAGAGCTGTGGAGAGTAGCCCAGCTAAGTGAAAAGATCACAAAGTAAAAATCAAATGAAGAGCATTAAGATGGTGGCCCTATGCTATAGGGAAAGGATTGTGGTCTTACCCATTTGTTATGTGTTACGACTATTCTACACTAAAAAAAATAAAATGCCATTTTATTTTTTAACAGGAATTCAAGTTTGAACCCCTGCATAGTTAACAACAAAATAATAAGTAGTTTACACTTTTCAGTCTGAGATCAATGGCATAAGCATATACTGTTCCATTCATTTGGAAATATGGCAAGAAACTGAGTTAATTTGGTGCTGTACTTGTGAACATAATCCCATTTAAATTTAATACCATGTCATGCATTCACAGTGTCAGGTTGTTTCAATGGCAAACAGCTTCATTCATTAACGTGAACATTTTGCATGAATTTGTCTTACTACCTAAGGCATATGCCAGGTGATAACAGAAATGAGAGAAAAGGATTTTCTTTTAATAATAATTAATTGTTTCACAGTCTCTTATGACATCCCAATAATTAGCTGATTTTTTATAACTTTGGAGCCTGCATACAGCAGCAACTAGGGTCTTTACACTTGTCAAAGAGTCTTCTAATCACCTCACATAGCCTCCAACATCCTCCTTGGCTAAGAGCACCAAAGTGCAAGCATCAGCAGTATTTGTCACTGCTGAATATCTTGTCAAGAGATTTGCTGTTATCTTCAAAATTACCCCCAAGTGTTAATTTGACACTACTTAAGCATTCTGGATAAAAGCAATTAATAGGAAGCCAAGAATCATTATTTGTTGAAAAAAAAGCGTGAAAGGTTTATTGATATTGTTTCAGTATAAACCAATTGTTTTTTCTGATTTTTGTCCAATTTCACATTTGTTACCCCATCCCCCTATTTTTAATTATCTTTCAGTAATGACAGAAAATCTTTTTTTATTAGATAAATGAGGGTATTTAATTAAATGTGCAGTTTAGGGCCTTAGAGTTAAATCAAGCCTTTAAGTACATGTACTGTAAGGAATGTCTGAATTTGAATCCATACTCGTGTTTGGCCCATGTGATATTATTTGAGGAAGCATAAAAAAAACAGAGGATATAAAGCTAGCAGGAATTTGTTTTAATTACTATTGGATATCTATATGGTCTTTAATGCAGCATCTTTTTAATCCTGCTTTGCTATTAGCTTTCACTGCTTATCTGTAATTGTCCATCCCACTTGCCAACAACTTATCATATACAGCATATGTAAAAAAATAAATAAATATACTAATAAAAATTATACAGTGGGTAGTATTCTGTGCTATGTTTTTCTAGTTAAGGGTCACAATGAATGCAAATTAAGTGATGGCTACAGACACAAGGCATTAGCCAGTCATGAATCTGTGATGGGACAAATATTCATTATGTATACACTGTATGTTGTTTCATTGACGTATTTAACTTTGCTATAATTAAGAAACAAATTAAAGCATATTAAAGCAGTTTTCTTTGTTTCTTGTCCAGAGAAACCTGTTAAAGGGTGTTTTCCTTTAAAACACTTACAGAATGATGGACTATTGACTTATTTTTGTATTTTTTTCTAGATTAAACAAGCTTACTTTTTTGTTTCTTTTCAGCTGCTCCTGTGTTTATCATCCTGACTACTTACAACACATCAAAATGCACAACACCGCCTGGGTTATACTTCCAGCACATTCTTACCACATTAGCTCCTATAAGAAGAACTTTGAAAAAATGTGCCATTTACTTTTTCAGCACTAATCCAACTTGTTAAAAATTCACCTTGTGTACTATTTATCACTATTTATATTATGACTCATTTATATATATCAGGGTGACAGATCTTAATCTAAAACAGGTTGATACTGCAGGAGCCAGGAGAGCTCCAGAACAAGGGCAGCTCCATTCAGAGGATTGCTATTGCAAAACAAATATGCCCTTAATAAAATGTATGCATATATAGGTTGAGCATCCCTAATCTGACATGCCTGGGAGCAGAAGCATTTCGGATTTTTAATATTTTCAGATTTTGGAATATTTGTATATACATAATGAGATATTTTAAGGATTGGACCCAAGTGAAAACATGACATTTATTTATGCTTCATATACACCTTATATACTGTATATAGCATGGAGGTAATTTTATGCAATTTATTTAATGACTTTGTGCAAAAATCAAAATTTGTGCACAGTAGCATACCTGTATAGCATTTAAACAACAGCAACAACAAACCACAGTAGGCTTCCAGTCTCCACCTACGACGCTGAGTTTTAATTAAAAGGTTACTGTACACAGATAATAATGAAAAACCACAGTCTGGCAGTGGCAATGGGTGATAACAAACTGATTCCACCGGAGTGTCACAAGCCAACGTATGATCTGTCTAAGCTGCACCACGCAGCACTTTTGAATCATGCCACTCATAGTTTAGAAGTGCCACACAGGGCAGCTGGTAATGCGCCATTGGTAATGCAAACTCCACTCTGCGATTCATCTTTTGTTTGTTTTGGTGCGCTGCTTGAAATTCAAAGCGGGACTGAAGAAATGTTTCATAAACAATCAGTACCATCTCCTGTGCTATTTACAGTACAACTGCTCATCAGTAAAAGAAAAAGGTTAGAGCTCTACACTGGCAAGTGAGGTGAGGTGTGGAATTTTCCACTTTTGCCATTATGTCGGTGCTCGCTAAATTTTGGAATTTTGGATTAGGGATACTCAGCCTGTAGTTTTGTGCAACATACAGCAGAGTTTTTGGGGTTTTGACTAACAGATCATGTTTTGGTAACTATTTTTCTATTAGTACAATTATTTATTCTGTATAGGTAAGAAATAAACAATTTCATTTTTTATGTGTTTCATTTTATCCATACATTTTCTGAGCCCACCTAATCCAGGATTATAGCAAACTAGAGTCTATTAGACAGTAGTGGGTGAAAGGCAGGAATCAGCCTCAAATTGGATTGAATGCTAGTCCATTATGGACATTTATACATTTACTCAAACTTACACAAAACCTTTCTCCATTTGTTCAAAAAAAAAGCTAAAAAATAAAAAAACAAACAGTGCTCTCATATAAATACCAAAGAATAAAAAAAAAACATGAAATTAATTATTTGAATATATTGATGCTAATCATACTACTGATCTCAACATTCTCAATGGAGAATGGTGACACATTTACCTAATCTAAGAAAACACTTATGAGGAAATAAAAATGTAGAAAACTAAACATCTGCCTCAATGAGGAGCAAAGAGCAACAAATATAATTGCATTTGTGTTTGCATTCTCCCTGAAAATGTTTATATCTAACTTTACTGGAAGCCTCTGTGCATACTGCCTTACTCCCAAAAACTGGGTCTGGCCCAAAATATACATACAATAATGGTTTGATTCCTTAACTTGTAGAAAAAAGAAAAACCATTACTGTGCAAGACAGAAGGGAACACTTACAATAGTGGGATTTCTATTTTACTTGATTTCATTGTAGAATTGATATGCCTCTTTTAATACAATTAAGAAACAACACTGCAGCTTTAATATATGTAAGATCTGATATTTATTACTTCACCCTGATTCAATTTCAAAGATATCTCTTCTTCACAACTCCTAATGAGGCTTAGGTTTTTCTAGCAAGACATGTTACTATAGAGTAACCTTTCACAGAGGTGCAGAAACAACTACAGTGCTATGAATTCATTTCACAGGTTAGCATTCGGTTAACCTCTTGCTTCATTTGAATATGCATTGATTCCAATTTATTTAGTTTATTATCTATTTTATCATCAATGCAATTATTATTATTAAAATAATATTATTATTAGAGGCGGCACGGTGGCTCAGTGGTAGCGCTGCTGCCTCACAGTTAGGAGGCCCGGGTTTGTTTCCCGGGTCCTCCCTGCGTGGAGCTTGCATGTTCTCCCCGTGTCCGCGTGGGTTTCCTCCGGGCGATCCGGTTTCCTCCCACAGTCCAAAGACATGCTGGTTAGGTGGATTGCCGATTTTTAAATTGGCCCTAGTGTGTGCTTGGTGTGTGGGTGTGTTTGTGTGTGTCCTGCGGTGGGTTGCCACCCTGCCCAAGATTGGTTCCTGCCTTGTGCCCTTTTTTAGCCATGCTGTCACTTTCTTTTTTTAATCTTTTCCAAGTTTTTTTATCAACACAAGAAACAGGCTTGTTGTGAGGGAACCCAAAGCAACTTTAACTAGAATGTTTGATTCTCTTAACACATCAGATACATAAATTTGCAGAATGTTTCAGAATATTCTGTAATTTATATATTATCTTCCTATGAAGGAAGTTTTTATGTGTTTGTGGTTTCATTATTTAAATGCAATTTTACTTTTTTTACGGTTATGTACTACATATGTTGCACACATCAGCACTAAAAATAAGTTATGCCCCGTCATCTCTGCAGCCATTTCTTTCTTTTTTGGCTTTAGGAAGGCTGCTACGGCTGAAGATGTTCAGAGAGGATCATGGCTCATGGATGACAATGTTCTTCAGTACCATCCTATTTTTGTTCATTTTTTCTCACATTTATAATTTGTGCCTCATGATGGCTGCAAACATGAGGTAGGATGCTTATTTATTTACTTATGTTACACTTCTTGTTTCATACCTCACTAATCTATAGTACAAGGTTTTACATGAATCTTATGGATTGTTTTTAATTAAACATTGTATCCAGTGAATAATGACAATCAATAAACAACCCAAATAGATTTTAATTAACATTATTGAATATACAACAGGAGTTGCAATCAATTTCAACTAAAGATTGAAATAAAATGTGACATTTAGGTATGTGGAAAACTAATTTACTCATAACCGTTATAAATAATAATGAAAAACAGTCCTTTTATAATTGATGATAGCACATATTGCAAAATGAACAGGTATTAATCACAAAAGCCAACTCATTGGGCAACCAAAAGGTAAAATAAAAATATCAAGATTCATCCATTTATTAATGTTCTCATGTAGGATTAATCATTAGACCTGGGCTGTGTCAGAAACCATCCTGGTATTACTGAGCTGAGCCCCCTTAAACAACTGTTGTGGCTGCAGGTGGCCTGTGATGCATCAGCCTTGTGCTGAGCCATTATCTTCTGTTTCTGTTGCTTGGGTTTCTTTGGATTGTTTTTTTGGATTGTAAGTTGTCAAATTGACCTTTCGGTTTATGGACTCTGTTGTTGCTAAAGGTATTGTTCTTTGGATTATAGATTTTTGGAAACCCATGTTATTCTCGCTTTCATATTTATTTTATTAATATTTTTTTATAAAGATCACAGTCTTGCTTTCTTCTAAGGCCAGAGCTATATGGTTTCCCTTCCCTTTTTTGAGTGTGCAGGCCAGAAAGCCATCTTTACAGTGGTAGAGGCAGGCCTGCTTTGTATTTCAAGGTCTCCCTTAATTTTCTCCGGTCTATCTTGGAGTTGAGGCACGTTTTGGAGTTTTATGAGCCGAATTTCACAACAGTGAGTGAGCCATATGATGGATACTTGTCCTTTCTAGGTCTGATTCCTGCCTTGCACTTGATTCTACATGCATAGACCCCAATGACCAAGTAATAGAAATCGGTGTTTGGACAATTAAATAGATTTTCTGGTATTGCTGAAAAAGGAGAGTGCATTTTGGAAAAATAATTAAGAGTTTATTTCCATTGTGTTTAAAATGTTTAAAGTGTCACAGAGTTCATTCATTTTATATGGAAAAGTACATTTGATAAACTTTCTGTGACTTTTAGATTCACTTAAGTTATGTTATGGTCAATACACCACTATATAAACCAAATAATTCAGTTAAACAGACTGTATAAAGTAACAGTCACATTGTGATTGGTGTTAATCAGTTATGGCTTCCAATAACTTGGACCTGGGAGAATGTCTTTGCAAAGGCATAGCCCATTTGAAGTATGTCCATGTCAAACGGGAGCCCCAGAAAGTAGGGATTATGGATCTCTGTATAAGTATTTGGACAGTGACACAATTTTCATAATTGTGGCTCTGTGCGCCACTACAATAGATCTGAAATGAAGCAATCATTATGTGATTGAATTGTAGACTTTCAGCTTTAATTCAAGTGTTTTAACAAAAATATCATATGAGCAATTTAGGAATGACAGACATTTTTCTTTATAGTCCACCCATTTTCAGGGGTTAAATGTTGTAAAGAAATAAAGTTACACAAAGTGAACTTTTGGGGTTTCCACCCTGGTTTACTTGAACTTAAATAGAGTATGGTCTCCACAATACAAAGTGAATGGTCACACCGGACAAAATTACAGAAAAATAGGGGAACATTTATACAGAGGGACAGGAAATTGAATCAGGGATGCTGGGAGAACTCAGGTGCATGTTGGGATACTGACGTCATCATCTTGGGACTGGAGGGACGACAGGAACCCGGAAGTATGGCTTCTTTTTGTTTACCCCAGGCTCTCTTACGTTCTCGTTCTGGCTGATGAGATAAGAAGAGAAAGGTTAGTGCGCCGCCTCTGTCCCTCGGCATGGGTTGTCGTGATGTGGTCTGAGTCCTTAAACTGCTCCCCATGTGCTCGTGCATGACAATGTTTATGGACAATTGACTGAGAAGCCATTCCATAGCTAGATGGGAGCAATTCCCTCATTATTTCATTAACTATTTACCAAATAAAAGGTCTGGAATTTATTCCAAGTGTGAAATTTGCATTTGTAAGCCATTGTGAACTCTCAATATTAGGTATAAAAGAGATGTCCATTAAATTAAAAACAGGCCATCATTAAGCTGAGAAAACAAAACAAACCTATCAGAGAGATGTAAAAAACACACGGAGTGATCAGATCAACCGTTTGGTACATTGTTAAACAGTGGTTAAACATTGGTTAACATTGGTTAAATTGTTAAAAATGGTGCGGGTCGGCTCCTTGCTCCCTCTTCCATTATGGGAGCTCCTTGAACCCGACACCGTCAATAGTCATGACCGAGATGAGCTGTACCTTCCAACGATCCGGTTGCCTTCTGTCCCATGGCTATGTACAGGCTCCCTCATTGGACCAAGGCTCGGGTCCCCAATGACCAGGGCTATCACCCTAGGGCTCTCCCACCCCAGCCTCCCTGACCCCCGCTGCCTTCCCTGCCTTACGCGGCAAGCCATCCACATTCCCGGTCACTCCATCTCCTTGGGACAGCTCAGCAGGAATAACCCAATCCATCCACCCCAAAAGTGTCGGCCATACACTCTTTTCCAGGGACTCTTCTCCCAGCTGCCTGCCATCATTTCCTTGAGCCTGCTCTCTCTTTCTTGGTCGCTCACACCTACACCAATTCTTACGGCATCCTGACTCCTGTTCTCCTTAACCTCCATTCATTGTCTTTCCTTTTTTTTTCTCCTCCTCCCTCACACTCGCTCTTCCCCTTTTAAAATGGGGACATGACACAGCTGTGATGATTAGTGGCTCCAAGCACCAATTAGGGTCATGGATGATCTCACTCTTGTACACTTAGTGTAGAATTGCCAGCTCTCGCCATGCTACCATGCCCCCTCCTACCAAAAGGTGCCGATCAACCACAGAACTCACTTTTCCACACAGTCATGGAAGGCAGCTTTGCTGGATGATTGCAGAATTCTTCCCATGGTGAACAAAAACCCCTTCACAACACTCTTCAGGTGGTAGACCTATCATTGCCAAAGTCTGCCATCAAAAGAAAACTTCATGAAAGTAAATATAGAGGGTTTACCACAAAGTGCAAACCACTGATAAACCTCAAGCATATAAAGGGCAGATTAGACTTTGCTAGAAAACATTTTTTAAAAACCTGTTCAGTTCTGGAACAATTTTCTTTGGACAACGGATAGTAAGATCTATATACAGTATACTAGAATGTTAGAAAGAGAAGTATACGAAGAAGAAAAGCAATGGCTCATGATCCAAAGATTACCGCATCATCTGTGAAATGTGGTTAAGGCAGTTTTATGGCATGAGCATGCCTGACTGCCAGTGGAAGTGGGTCACTGGTGTTTATTGATGATATTACTTCTAGCAGAAGTAGCAGGATGAATTCTGAAATGAATAGGGCAATACTATCTGCTCAGATTCAGCCAAATGCTGCAAAACAGATAGGACGACACTTCACAGTACAGATAGACAATGAACATACGGTGAAAGCAGTGGACGTAAACCAGTGGAAAATTCTTCAAAGGCAAAGTCAATCAACTGACCTCAACCCTTGGGGCATGCATGGACCTGACTGTATATTACATGTAAAAAATGTCCTTGTTTGAAAATACAATTAAAAAAAATAAGCAAATAAATCCCACTTTTTCACTAACACCGTCAAAAAGAAAACTGAAATGAAAATAGTACCACAAATAAAACATGGCAGGCCTTGTTGATGCTTGTGAGTGGTGAAGCTGAAAAAAGCAGCTTCTTTGCCTCTGTAGAGCACAAAGGAAACTCCACTCGACCATCCACAGTGGAGACGAGGTGATCTGATTGGCCAAAATTATGTTAACAATATGCTCAGCTCCACTTGACATTCAGCTGTAAGTAAGTCTGATGCAACTCCAAATGTCAACTTTCATTGAAATCCCAGTTTGTCCAACTCCTGAGAAAATGTGATTGCACAGTTTGCTGAATTGGCTCACTATGCACAGTCCTTGGAAACAGCTGCAACACCCTGTTTGAGTTGGAATAGGCTACTTACTAAATAAACATCTGGTTGATGTTCATAATTAAAATAACCAACCTCCCTCTACCATAGCTTAACTTTAGTTATCTGGTCGCCAACGTAACCATTCCTCACGTAATTTCAAAATACTTGTTCTACCCATCCACAAAATTCTTTTCATTTCTCTGTCACTTTCCTTGTCATTACCTCCCTTTCTTCTTTGCATACACATTTTCCCCAAGACTTTTGACCTTCCTTATTGTTTACTACTATTATCTTGCAGCTCAATTTGTAAAGGGCATTTTCCTAAGTCAGAAGTAATGTACTTCTAAAGATTTACATAGGGTCAGACTTTATAGTCTCTAAGTCACATTGCCTCCCTAAATATATTATTTTGTTATGTTCTTAACTGTCCTCTTTTGAAAAAATAAAATGTTTATGCATATACAGTAACTCTAGAATATACACTGCTCAAAAGAATTAAAGGAACACTTTTTAATCAGAGTATAGCATAAAGTCAATGAAACTTATGGGATATTAATCTGGTCAGTTAAGTAGCAGAAGGGGTTGTTAATCAGTTTCAGCTGCTGTGGTGTTAATGAAATTAACAACAGATGCACTAGAGGGGCAACAATGAGATGACCCCCAAAACAGGAATGGTTTAACCGGTGGAGGCCACTGACATTTTTCCCTCCTCATCTTTTCTGACTGTTTCTTCACTAGTTTTGCATTTGGCTACAGTCAGTGTCACTACTGGTAGCATGAGGCGATACCTGGACCCTACAGAGGTTGCACAGGTAGTCCAACTTCTCCAGGATGGCACATCAATATGTGTCATTGCCAGAAGGTTTGCTGTGTCTCCCTGCACGGTCTCAAGGGCATGGAGGAGATTCTAGGAGACAAGCAGTTACTCTAGGAGAGCTGGAGAGGGCCATAGAAGGTCCATAACCCATCAGCAGGGCCAGTATCTGCTCCTTTGGGCAAGGAGGAACAGGATGAGCACTGCCAGAGCCCTACAAAATGACCTCCAGCAGGCCACTGGTGTGAATGTCTCTGACCAAACAACCAGAAAGACTTCATGAGGGTGACCCAAGGGCCCCATGTCCTCTAATGGGCCCTGAGCTGACTGCCCAGCAGCATGCAGCTCGATTGGCATTCGCCATAGAATACCAGAATTGGCAGATGCACCACTGGTGCCCTGTGCTTTTTACAGATGAGAGCAGGTTCACCCTGAGCACATGACAGAAGTGAAAGGGTCTGGAGAAGCCATGGAGAACATTATGTTGCCTGTAACATCATTCAGCATGAGCAGTTTGGTGGTGGGTTAATGATTATCTGGGGAGGCATATCCATGGAGGGTCACAAAGACCGCTACAGGCTTGACAAAGGCACCTTGGCTGCCATTAGGTATCAGGATGAAATCCTTGGACCCATTGTCAGACCCTATGCTGGTACAGTGGCTCCTGGTGCACGACAATTCCTGACCTCATGTGGTGAGAGTATGCAGGCAGTTCCTGGAGGATGAAGGAATTGATACCATTGACTGGCCACCACACTTTCCTGACCTAAATCCAATAGAACACCTCTGGGACATTATGTTTTCGTCCATCCAATGCCACCAGGTTGCACCTCAGACTGTCCAGGAGCTCAGTGATGCCCTGGTCCAGATCTGGGATGAGATCCCCCACAACACCATCTGTCATCTCATTAGAAGCATGCACCGATGTTGTCAGGCATGTATACAAGAACACAGGGGCCATACAAAGTGCTGCGTACAATTTTGAGTTGCTGCAATAAAATTTTGGCAAAATGGACTAGCCTGCCACATAATTTTTTCACTCTGAGTTTTGGGGCATCTTTGAATTCAGGGCTCTGTAGGTTGATCATTTTCATTTCCATCAAACGATGTGGCATCCTTTCGTTCCTAACACATTACCCAGTCTATATCAGTATAGATATCCAGGAGGATTTCTTTATCCCATTGAGATCTGATGTGTTTTCAAAGTGTTCCTTTAATTTTTTTGAGCAGTTTAGTTTATCATTTATTCTCTGGTCAATGTAGATGCCAGGTCATTAAATGCAATCATTAACCTGTGATTAATCTTTGTTAGCTTTTTTAACAACATTTATTTTTAATTTTCATCAGTTAAAACCTCAACAAAAAAAAGATACAATGAATTTTCATGCCCAATAGATTTGGTTGAATCAGCGTTGCATGGAAAACATCATTTTCACTCCATCAACTATTTTCTAACTTGTAGATTTAATGAGGAATTATTATTATTCTGCATATCTTTCTCTTAAAATAAATGATCATTTCAAAAACTACAATCTAGTTCAAACATCTAAAAATCTGACTTTGAGATTTGGCACTTTTTGAAGTTTTCAATATATTTTCTGCTTACATCCTTTGTTTTTATATGTATTTTACTAGCAGAATACCTGCGCTTCGCAGCGGAGAAGTAGTGTTTTAAAGAAGGTACGAAAAAGAAAAGGAAAAATTTTAAAAATAACGTAACATGATTGTTAATGTAATTGTTTTGTCATTGATATGAGTGTTGTTCTCATATCTATCTATCTATGTTGTTCTCATATCTATCTATATGTATATATATATCTATCTATCTATATATATATATCTCTATCTATCTATATATATATACCTCTATCTATCTATCTATCTATATCTCTATCTATCTATCTATCTATCTATATATATATCTCTATCTATCTATATATATCTCTATCTATCTATATATATATATAGCAGAATACCCGCGCTTCGCAGCGGAGAAGTAGTGTGTTAAAGAAGGTATGAAAAAGAAAAGGAAAAATTTTAAAACTAACGTAACATGATTGTTAATGTAATTGTTTTGTCATTGATATGAGTGTTGTTCTCATATCTATCTATATATATATTTCTCTATCTATCTATATATATATATATACCCGTGCTTGGCAGCGGAGAAGTAGTGTGTTAAAGAAGGAAAGAGAAAGAAAAGGAAACATTTTAAAAATAATGTAACATGATTGTCAAAGTAATTGTTTTGTGTATTTGGCAGCGTCACAAAGTTGTTTTCGTAGCTGCATCAGAAAATGTACCACGACGTCTGACACGCGTCCTTTTTACTGTTTTCTCACAGCTTGGATTGCTGCTGTCATATATACACACACACACACACACACACACACACATACATACATACATACATACACACACACAAATTATATACATGTGTGTATGTATGTATGTGTGTGTGTGTGTGTGTGTGTGTATATATATACACATACATATACTTGTGTATATGTTTGTATGTGTCTATATGTGTGTGTATAGGTTTGGTCACTGAGTGCAAGGGAAAAATAATAAATTATAGTCTATAAGTTATTAAACAGTAAAACATTAACGTTTTAAGAAGTACAGGTACATTGAAATTACATTTTCTATGTGAACATTCAAATTTGTGCCTCTGGTAATGTGCCTTACCGGCATTTAAAGAAAATTAGTTTTGTGTCCTCTGCAGTGTTAAGAGAAAGGCTTTGGTTTGGGATAAAAGGAAAAAGGTGTAAAGAAAGGAAAGTTGCCTTTTCTTTTATATAGTATAAAAAATACCAGCCAGTGAGAAGTAGTGTGTTAAAGAAGCAATGAAAAGAAAAGGAAACATTTTGAAAATAACGTAACCTGATTGTCAATGTAATTGTTTTGTCACTGTTGTGAGTGTTTAGTGTTGTTGTCATATATATATATATATATATATATATATATATATATATATATATATATATATATTTACACACACACATAAACATATATATATATATATATACATATCTATACATATACACATATATACATACATATATATATCTACATATATATATATACATACATACACACACACATATATAAGCATATATATACATATACATACATATCTACATATATACACACACAGCTATTTCAGATCAGTGCAATACGCTGTTTGTTAAACGGTTGACTCCGCTCTTACGTGCAATAACAAATCAAATCATTCAGTTGTCTTTGCTCATATGTCATTTTAGAGCTGGACGCCTGGCATCTTTTTGGCCACAAGTTCGTTTCTGTTTGGTGTGAGGTTCTGTGTTGTGAGATTCTCAGGATGGATTGCAGGTGCTCATCAGTGAGGCGACTCCTGTGTGCTGTTTTGTTAGTCTTTATCACTGAGAAGAGCTTCTCACACAGATATGTGCTACCAAACATCCACAAGGTTCGAGCCGCATGTAGACGGACTTTTTTTGTTCTTCAAAGTCACCAAAGCGCCGTGCAAACTCAGTGCGCGCTCAGTTTATCAGCAAAGTGCGATTTGGGAACACCGTAGTGAGACTTGGTTTAACATTACTTGGTAATAGGGAAAGTGGGGCAAGTGGTTGTGTCTCCCATAAAAGCAGCTCAATTGAAATCACTTTGTGATTGTGCACGGTAAAACGTCCGCTGAAGTGTCAGATTCTTATTTAATTCTTCTGCTTTCTGTATCTTCTGCATTGCATTCAGGTCTTTCAGGTTACCCTGATGTTTTGTTTTATAGTGCCGTCTTAGATTAAATTCTGTAATTACAGCCACATTAGCTCCACAAATGAGACACACGGGTTCAGTAAACATATACTCAGCCTCCCATCGGTTTTAAAGGCTCTATTTTCAGAATCAACTTTTCTCTTCAGCATTGTGTGAGCTAGCTTCGCAATAACTTGCAGCATCTTAAGGTATACTTGATTAACGCAGTAACTGTTCGGCAAGGCAGCTGAAGCGCTGCATTATGGGATCTGTAGTTTATTGTGTTACCAGCGCTTCATATACCGGGCTTTAATAACAATAATACAGTATATAAAATGATCTCGGGGCGGATATAATTACACGCGGGCGGATGTGGCCCTGCCCTTGAGTTTGACACATATGGACTAAATAGAACTTGAAAAGATATATTTTTCAAATGTGATCGCAATTCAGATAGAGTTGACGCAAGACTACAGCCTGCATGCCTCAATAAGTCATCCTCCCCTCGCTCTTACTTTTTTACCGTTCATCTAATGAATACACTGAGTATGGCTTTACCAAAACAATCATTGATGGCGAATAAAGTATCCATTATTCGAGTATGTAGAGCGGGATATATATATATACATATATATATACCAGCGTATGCAGCGAGAAGTAGTGTGTTAAAAAGCTAGAAAAGAAAAGGGAACATTTTAAAAATAACGTAACATGACTGTCAATATACAGTATTTGTTTTGTGAGTGTTACTGAGTGTTGCTGTCATCAAGGATTTGATTATCATTATTTCTTTCAATCAGGTTCGTATTTGTAGGATGTGTTGTGTTCAAGTTACATTCCGTGTTTGTCAATCGTTGTAAAGATGACAGGTTTCATTCATCGATTCGTTTCTTACTGCATCAATAAACAGCTCGTCTTCTTCTTTATCTGAGACCTGACACACTGCATGCACGGGTTTTTTACACTGTCTTCCTTTAGCGGGACATTGACTTTTTCCACGTGTGCTTTGTTTCCACAGTAGCTGGATTTATGAATATGCTTATCAGGCGCTTCATATTTTTGCTGCCTTTTCAATTGTGTAATTCGGTTTTGTTCAGCTCTTTGGAACTGTTGCTTTTATCTGTGCACTGCGCCAGTTCACGTGAGCCACTCGGTGTACATGCATCGAAGGTTCCCAGCTGTGCTGGTGCCATCTCGTGCTATGTCCATGGCTGTATTTAATGTTACCTTAGTCCTGGCACTTAAAACTTTCTCTCGCAGTTTCGCTGAGTTTGTGCCAAACACCACCCTGACCATCTCATCTTCCTCTGCATAAGCACAGTCCTTCACCCGTGAATATTTAGTGGAGTTTGCTATTGGATTGCCGCTGACGGACGGCCTTATATGGGCAGGCACTAAATTACAAACGCCAGCGGCAGCCTGTCTATGAACTTAATTTAAAGTGTAGGTTTACATCGTGCTTTGTTTCCGAAGTAGCAGAACTCATGAATATGGTTGTATATGTCACTCGCTCGCTTCTTATTGTTTAGCTGCCTTCTCAATTATATAATGCATGTTTTCTTCAGCGCTTTTTTGAGGTCTTCCTGGTTTTCTATGTACTGCGTGATTACGTGGGAGGCGTGATGATGTCACACGAAACTCTGCCCCCACGGCGTTGAAGCTCATCTCCATTACAGTAAATGGAGAAAAACTGCTTCCAGTTATGACCATTACGCGTAGAATTTCGATATAAAACCTGCCCAACTTTTGTAAGGAAGCTGTAAGGAATGAACCTGCCAAATTTCAGCCTTCCACCCACACGGGAAGTTGGAGAATTAGTGATGAGTCAGTGAGTGAGTCAGTGAGTCAGTGAGTGAGTGAGTGAGTGAGGGCTTTGCCTTTTATTAGTATAGATTAGAGATTCTCCAGTTTGCTATCAACTTTTGTGTAGAGTTTCAAGTGAGAAGCATTTTAACCGAAAAATTCAGCATAAAAACTTATCTTTATTATACCATTAAATAATAAATGTAGAAGTAAACTTCTACCCATTTTCAAAAATGTTTTTATTGAAGTAAGAAATATTCACAGGTGTGCTTTTGAAATGAAAGAGCAGAATATCTGTATAGATACCGTTAAATGTGCGCAATAGTGAATGCAGTAATTTCATACAGCTACACCAATCATTCATTTTAAGCCTGCTTAACAGTATCATTTCAGATCACCAGGTACAAAGGCTATTCCTGTAGCATTGGGCTCAAGGCAGATTCTACCTTTTTACAGATATTTTACCTTTGTAAATGTACATTTTCACTGAAAATTCATCCACTAAAACTGATGAAGGACACTCTAGAAATGGCAACTGAAAGGCAATGCTAAAATGTGGTCTGCAATCATAGCTGGCATTGCAATAAAAACAATTAAGGGACCGATGAACTTCGATTAAATGTTCAACAATACAAATATTGGGTATCATTTTGGAATCTTGTGTACTAACTTACTAAGATGTTTAGTTAAATGCAGAATCTTAGTGGGAATTAAATTTAAAGGAAGCCATGCCTTTGAACTGATTAGGCTTTTTGGCCTTTTTAGGCATTCTTATCGATACTATAACTTAAACTGTCAAAGCATAAACATGTATTTTTCTCTATTTTACCAAGATGTGTTTTTTGGCTCACACACCGTACCTGATACTGGCTATTCTTAATAAAATTCAAAGATGCACTAGTAAGGTGATTAAACTACAAGAGCAAAAACTACATACCAACCCTAACAATTTCTTAAGTAAGTTTACTTTTAGTTGAATCATTTAATGGAAATCACATAATTGCTGCAAGGTGAATACTGCAACCTTGAACTGGATCATTTGGTTAGAAGATGGGTGGATTGGTGGATGGTTATACTAATACACTTTTACTACCTACCTCCACATGTAAATTATGTGCACATAAAAACAACAATAACTCTATATTTGACAAAACATATACATATTTGCGTGACTTTCTTTGGCCATCAACTCTAGAACAGGCTACCACAATTGATGACTGATAAAAGCACCTAGTCAATGGGTTCAGACTTTTGTTTAAGTCAGAAACATATAATTTAGGTTATGGAGATTAAGTGTTGACCTAATTTACTGCTATGAGGATACTTTGCTATTCTTACAACTTCTTATTATGGCTCAAAATATGCCTGTGTATAACAAGCAGCCATTTTCATATGTCATCCTCCTGTGAAGCTGAATTTGGGCATATTACACTATATAATCTCAGAATTTTTGTCTAAAACGAGAAATTGAAACACAAACTTATGGGAGCGTTTTTGGTAAAAGACAGACATCATGCAAAAGTGAGATGCGATACATTTATGCCTGTTTTAAAAAACTATTATAGCAGAATAGTATTTCATCCCCTTATTTAAATTATTTTAAACTTAGTTGTATTTTAAATTTCCTTGTCTGCATATGGCTTCACCTGTGAGACTAATCTTCCAGTTGCTTTTAAATTTGAGTTATTGATTTTTTAATTTTTATTCTGACACTTTCAGCTTCTTTTATCAGTGTAAATAATATACAGTACTAATTAACTAGTGTTATTTAATTAAGACCATCCATTTTAACGCCTGGTCATTAATCATGGCCAATTTTAAATCTGCCTTCTGTTCTTTTACATTTTTATGGTCTGCTGGGATTAGTTGCATGCAGAGAACCACAGCTGTATTACAGCTTTATGTACTGTAAATGCTGGGGTGCCATCATAGAAAATAGCAGTTTAAACAGATCACTATTGGCATTAGAATGAGCTGGTTTAAATGATGCTTAAAACAGCAATTATATAAAACTGGAAAACCAGCACAATCGCTTTGTGAAGAAATTAACTTCTGCTTTCCTTGATGGAATTAGGCTGAGATCATTTTTGAAATTTGTATGTAACGATTGTCTAATTCAAATATTTAAAAATATCATGGTGATCCTAAACTATTAATCTGTGCTAGGCCGAAGGAGACCTGGGCTACATTGTTAATAAAGAAGGGGAGTAATTAAAAGGCTCAGCATACACAATAAAAATAGCTAAGTGGTAGATGCCCCCTACAGGCCTGATTTTGCGTTGAAAGCTTTTTCAGTTGAGGCAGCAGTAAGCCTTGTCTCTTGAGACTAACAATATCTTCTTTCCCTTCTTATCTCTTGCTTCCAGTGTCTGGCAACTCTTCCAGTAAGTCAAAGAGCTGTTATCTCCTTTTTCCCAAAACCAAGATAACTTAGTGGCTGTTTAAACCTTTTCTAATTTGTACTTACAATTCAGAAGTCACTGCCAAAACAGTACCTCAGTCGGCAGCACTTCGGATTCCTGGAAGTATTCTCAGATGTTAGGTGCTCAGGATGTCTCCTTAATGTCTTGCTGTTCTCTGTATATATCATGGCTCCTGTATTTTGTTTCCAGGTTTTTCTGTTGCCATCTCTGTTTTACTGGCACAGTCTAATATGCATCTCAGACTAGCCTTAGGACCCATTACACATCTAAACATAGTGCTGTTCCTTTCAATACAATTTCTTAAGTCTCCTAATTATGAGATTTGGGCTGTACATTACAAAGGCCAGATATTGGGGATTGAATTGTAACTTCTTAGTGACATTCTTTCACTTTCTTTATTTTGAAGTTACTTTTTCTCAGTTTTACTTCTAAGCTCAACAGCATGGCTATAGCCATATTCCTGCATTAAATAATTTATTTTGTACAAAACAAAAACAAAACTGGAATATTATGAGAAAAGCTGAGTTTAAATAACTTTGAAGTCAAACTAAAAGAGAAGTAGTTGTACAAGATTTGCTGATGCACTAGACAGAATTGAGCCAAGTAAGTGAAGCACATGAGCATGTTTTTATATTTTAAAATTTTAAAGATGAATGGAAAACCAATATAGTTTAAAGGCTAGGAAGTAATGACATTTCACAATAGGAGCTGATAGACATGAAATATTCATTTTTTATTTATAGAAATGACAGAATAATCAAAACCTAACCTTCTGTTCACTTCCCAAAGATGGTGTGAGCTTTAGTTACCTTTTAGATCATTGCTCCCTAAGACAGATTTTACTTTAAATAATAAATGTTCTTTTGAAAAGAATGTTCTATGATGAGTTTTCTTGTGTGCATTTCATCCTAATGTAGCAATCAAATTTAGTGACGTAGAAAAATATGCCATGTTTAAATGCATAATGATGCTGGCTGGTCCTTACAAGGAATGTAGGTTTGATGGATAACACTTGATGTTATCTCTGCTGCTAAGCAGGTATATGAGATGAAAGAAATTCATTTATTTAACATGCCTAAATATTTACAGATGCAATCAGCATCAAAATACAGTTCAGTGGAGACATTGTTTTAATTCACTCAGGGTTATTCTATGACATGTTAGGAATGCAGTTCATACATATTCAGTACAAGTACAGGACTACTTTCTCCAAATTCAGGTCAGGATGCTTTTTGTTTGAAGTGTAAATGCTCTGCCTGTGTTCATATGGATTTACTCAAACTATGTACTTTGTCACAATTCTGTGTAGTTACTAAATTATCCTCATCTTAACATGGAGGTGTGACTGTGCTCACAGTAAGTGCTAGAATCAGTTCATAAAGGGGACAGTTAATGTTTACCAGTCGGACTGAATCTCATAACCTTTGGGGCAGGAGAGATTACACAAATGGCAGTTCTAATAGTAGCACTACTTACACCATTGTGAAATAAAATAAAAAATGCCATTATTAGGAAGTGTTTTAGAAGTGCACTTCTTTATAGAGGACCCGGATGAGCCCCAGGTGTTCCCGGCAATCTTCTTCTGGCCACGCCCCAGCGTGGCGGAAGTGCCGGCTGTCCTCCCGGCTGCTCTCCGGGCGCCGTCATAAATCTTCACTGGGGCGCCTCCTGGCGGTGACCACGGCCCCTACAGGGAAAGGCTTCCATGCCCTTGACCCGTGGCCCCCAAAGCAACCCGGAAGGCAAACCCCACGTGATCCAGGCAGGGCTCTGACCCTCTTCCGGTCCCTCCTGGCGTCCCGGCCGGGTCATGGCCCCTGGCATCCCTGACAGTGCCCCACAGCCAGCGAAGACCACCCGTGGGTAAGAGCGACCCGTCCCGCGAGGGCAGCAGAGTCCCGAAACGGGGCCCACTTGAGGATAGCCGGGGTCCGGCTCCGCACTCCTAGCAGAGACAGGGGCGGAGACACAATCCGAGCACCAGCCCTTGGTGCATCCCTGTGCCTCGCACAGGTTGTGCTCCCCCCTTTTACCGGCACCCCGGGGCCTCCTCGATCGGCACCCCCTCCGAGACCTCCACGCCCCTTTGTTCCGAGCCACTCGCTCCCCCGTAGGATCCTCCAGCTGTGAGCGCACCTGTGCACCGGCAAAGAGATCATTCCGCAGACGGCCCGACATCAGAGGGCTGGTCCGCCACAAAGGGGTTCCTTCAGCTCGCCCGGGGTCCGTCCCTACAAAAGAGAATACAGGGGCAGAACCGCTGCCAAAGCACCCTTCTCGTGCCACACACGGGCAGCGTTCCCCCCTCCAAACAACACCCCGGCACTTGCCTGATCGGCACCCTCTCCACGGCTTCCGTATCCCTCTCGATAGTGGAAACGTCGGCACCGCCTGTTCTCTCTCCGCTGGCCTCAGGGATTCCCTCTGCTCCCTCAGAGGGCGGCCAGCCGTACGCGTGCACCCAGCAACGCGTCTCACCGTATTGGAGGAGGCGGCACCCAGCCGCTTAATCCTCCCTTCACTCTCGGACGCCTTGACGGTTTGAGACTCCTTATGGAAAAGAAGGCGCCTCTTTCCCGTCTGCGTCCCTATAGTGCGGCGCAAGACCGCAGCCGACTCGGGCGGGCGCTAGGACCCGGGGCACTTAGCAGCCCGTGTCCATTCAGCGTCCTCTCGGACTCCCCCCTCGCCGTGCATACAGCCCGCGGTGCCGCACCTCCTGTCGGAGGGCTGCTTACTCGGAACTGATCGTTAACATCACAGCCTTTTTCAACAGACTCTCCCGCATGCTGTACGGAGTCAGCTGTACTCGCCGTCTCCGCCGTACCTCTCCGGCTGGAGATTCCAGCGTCGCGCCGTCCCGTTATCGATCGAAACGTTTTCAGCGCCGCGAGCGCCTTCCTCTCCAGTTCCAGCACCTCAACCCGGAGGGCACGTAGCATCTGTAATACACGCTGCTCCACGGGCTGAAGGGACGCCTCCAGCTCCGCCAGAGCAGCCGGCAAAGACAGGAAGTTAACCAACGCGGAGCCTACCTGTCTGTCAGCCTCCAACGCCGGCCACTTCCTGTGGGCCTTCTCCTCCGGCCCAATCGGGTCTTCCCCCTGCCCGTGATGGACATTCCTGGGTCCCGCCTCTCTACAGTCATCGTCGGGCACACAAGACACACCGTCCAATCGCGTGCCTTTCAGGGGGAGGGACTTCTGGTCCGCGGCCATCTTGCCTCCCCTTCTGCGGTGTCGACGTGCCTGCCGGCAGCCTTGCTGTTGCCAGCGCCTCTCGAGCTGCAGCGTCTCCTCCTCCGCAACCCTCGCGGCTGCCACTGTGCTGCCGGAGCCCCGCAGACCAGCTTGCGCCTGCCACTGACGTGGATCCGGGAAGTCCCTGTCTGCAAAGAAAACACGCCTGGCCCCATGGGCCGGCTGCCGCTAGGCAGGGAACTCACCTCCCTGGACTCGTCAAACCGAGGACACCTCCTCGGCGTGGCCTTTCTTGACGCCATGCCGTCCCGGGCGCCTCCAGCAATGGCGCGCTCATTGGAGACCGCTGCACTCGTTGTAGGCACGCCGCCCTCCCGCATCAGAGAAATATGGCCTTCCTGCGGACCCCTGGCGGTCCGTGGGGTTCCTTTACCCCGCGGGGCTGTGTGCACGCAGCACCCGCGGTACGTGGGTGGGGTCCCCTGCTGCGCCGGGCCGTCCACAACAAATTTGTTGATAACAGGTCCCCGCCTTGTAACAGGCGGAGCGTCCTGCCGACTACGCCAGATGTGAACTTGACACGGACACAGACAGGCGGACATGTTGTCTTAAAACCACCACACGTTTATTTTCCACAATTATTTACAATAAAGGTCACAAAGACCCAGTCCAGTGGTCACACAGACCTTAATCACGTGCACAAAACCCCAAATCACACACAAAGTCCTGGCCACAATGCCTTTCTTCGGGCCGCCTCCACAGCTCCTCTTGCCTCGTCCTCCTTCCACCCGACTGTAGCCTCGAATGAATGGAGATGGCCCCTTTTATAGAGGACCTGGATGAGCCCCAGGTGTTCCCAGCAATCTTCTTCTGGCCACGCCCCAGCGTGGCGGAAGTGCCGGCTGTCCTCCCGGCTGCTCTCCGGGCGCCGTCATAAATCTTCCCCCCCAGCACTTCCTGGTGTGGCGGAAGTGCTGGGGTAACAGGTCCCCAAGGCACTGGGGCGCCTCCTGGCGGTGACCACGGGCCCCTACAGGGAAAGGCTTCCATGCCCTTGACCCGTGGCCCCCAAAGCAACCCGGAAGGCAAACCCCACGTGATCCAGGCAGGGCTCTGACCCTCTTCCGGTCCCTTCTGGCGTCCCGGCCGGGTCATGGCCCCTGGCATCCCTGACAGTGTCTTTTGGAAACAGGTAAATAACCTAAGTACCCGATAAAAGACATGCAAATATAAGAAGAACTAGCCGACCCCCGCTGTAGCATACGGCGGTGTAACAATAGGAACAGAAAACGGTGAGAAAGGAATTCAGAAATCAAGAAGAAAGAAATACTTCTTGAAAGACGCAGTTATGAATAGGTGTTTTGCTGGAGACGACAGATAATAAGTTGAGAGATCTAACCCTAGAAAAAGCCACGTACAACTGACCATTGCTGAAGACTGGTTGTTATAGATTAACACAAATCTTTGCAAATGTAATGCAAGGCGGGATGTTGGGGTCGTGTTTGAAGTAAATGACAATGGTAGCATGGAAAAGCTCGGAAAGAGCTTGAATTTCGGCTTCACCACTATAAACTCCAGATGTTGCCATGTATTGATAGTACTCATGACTTGTTGTGATAACTCGAATTACGTTGGAAAGAACAACAGGAAGAACGTCTCCAAATCTGTCCCATTGTGATGCAACGAAATCTACTGCCCTATGTCGTAGTGAGAGTGCATTGCCTTCGTCAACCATTTGTGTCAAGAAATAACCCACTGATAGGAACAGGCAGTTGCCAGATCCCGGAATAGAGATGACATTGTACAAATACCCGTCAACAGAGAAGATACTGTAATTCATTTTATAACAAAGGCTTAGGCATCAACCGTCTCAGTATAACGAAAATAGCAAGGAGTGAAACCAATGCCAATGGTCGAGAGAGTACCTTCCTGTAGCAGGCTATGGAAAAGACTCCCAGGCGCACACATGGCCAAAGTGAAAGGTCACACAGTCAGGCTAGATATAGGGCGGTGACGTGACACCAATGCGGTCATGAAAGAGGAGCGGGGAACGCGGTAGTCTGAAGGAGGAATAGGAATCGAGAAAAGCAGCGTGGGGGTGTATGGAAGCCCGCAGGTAGCGTGGGGAAGGGTTTGGAAGAGGAGGAATAGGAATCGAGAAATGCCGTATGGGCTGCGTGTGGGGGGGACCGGTTTTGAAGAGGAAGCATGATGAACCAATAGGAATCAAGAAATGCCATGTGGGGTGCATGTGGGGGGACCAGTTTTAAAGAGGAAGCAGGATGAACCAGAAGAGAAATAGATATAAGAGATGTGCAAACTCCATACAGACAGTGACTGTGCAGATTTTTCTGGAAGATTTACATGTTCATTAGTGTTTTAGGAGAAGGTATTATACTGTATGTTGAAGAAGAAGCTTCACTCTCAGGTGAATCAGAGAGCACATTAATAATAAGCTTGTGAAGCACTGGCACAGGCTATTAGAATTCCGGCTCTATCAAGACAAACCTGGTGTCACTTTTTATAGCCATTGCATACAATGAATGTGAAGATGAAGTATTCTAAAGTATAACTAATCAGCATTGTTTGTAATGACCTAACATATATGACGGGCAGTACTTTTACAATCTATAAGAGTACACAAAAAGGTAATAAAAACAGAATGACTGAGTACAGTAGATGTCAACACTTCAAAGATAATATTACTGTTTATAAAATATTCATAGTCCCATTGGCAGATCAATACAGAGACATTTCTAAGTAAGCTTTAAAATTTGTAGACTTTTTAAAAATGACTGTGGTTCAGTTCAGGGCAAAGACACATATTTTAAAAGCAAAGTAATGTCAGTCAACAAAACTGAGAAGATTTACATGCAGAAGCTTCTCAGGAAAATTTTCTGTCCTGTTTAAATATCAGCCAGATAACAAAAAGGATATATAAGGAAAGAGAAAAATCTGTGAGGAACGTTAATCTGAAACAGTATGTTAAATGTTCATAAAAGACTACCTAATGGCTTTTGATTGTTGTTCTGCTACCACATACAGTATATGTAGAACACTAAGCAAAAACAGCTGTTGGAAGCAGAACCAGTCTTTAGCCTCAAAACCTAGCATGCAGAACAGTTTACAATTGGGAAAGAAATAATAGCAAAATTAGATCAAAAGTAATGTCTTTTCTTTGAAAAAAGATCTCCACATTACTGGTTCATAAGTATTTGGTAAAGTCTCCATCTTAGCGATGCTAGCAGTTATGGTGCAGAGTCCTGTGGGTGCCAAAATGGTATGATTTAGTACATCTAGCAAAGCACTCTACAGTACACATGGCTCAAGAAGGAGTGGACTAAATTGTAGCTGATGTCTAACATGTCTAACAATTTTCCACACATGCAATATTATGATCAGGCAGGTGATATGGAGTAGTGGCTAATTGTCAGGTACGTATTTTTGTCTACTTATATTTGATTTGGACATTGTAATATTTTGGTGTCACAGTTGGGTGTGCAATGGGTGAGAAAGAAGATTTTTGGAGTGAGTTGGATGAAGTGATGAACAGTGTACCCAAGGGACAGAAAGTGGTGAATGGAGCGGATTACAATGGGCATGTTAGTGAAGGGAACAGTGGAGACGAGGAGATGATGGGTAGGTATGGTGTCAAGGACAGGAATGAAGAAGGTCAGAGGATAGTGGATTTTGCCAAAAGGATGGACATGTGGTGAATACGTAATTTAAGAAGAGGGAGGAACATAGGTTTACGTACAAGAGTGGAGGAAGATGCACACAGGAACATCACATCCTATGTAGAAGAGTTGATCTGAAGGAGATTGAAAACTGCAAAGTGGTGGATGGGGAAATTGTAGTTAAACAGCACAGGATGGTGGTCTATAGGATGACGTTGGAGATCAATAAGAGGAAGAGAGTGAGGGCAGAACCAAGGATCAAATGGTGGAAGTTGAAAAAGGAAGACTGCAAGGTTGAGTTTAGCGAGGAGGTGAGACAGGCACTGGGTGGCAGTGAAGAGTTACCAGACAGCTGGGAAACTACAGCAGATATAGTAAGGGTGACAGCTAGAAGGGTGCTTGTCATGACATCTGGAAAGACAAAGGAGGAAAAGGAAACCTGGTGGTGGAATCAGGAAATACAGGAGAGTATACAGAGGAAGAGGATGGCAAAGAAGAATTGGGATAGTCAGAGAGATGCAGAAGGTACACAAGAGTACAAGGAGATAAGGCGCAAGGTGAAGGTGTTGAGCAAATGGAAAGAGTACTTTGAGCGGTTGATTAATGAAGAAAATGAGAGAGAGAAGAGGTTGAATGATGTGGAGATAGTGAATCAGGAAGTGCAACGGATTAGCAAGGATGAAGTAAGGACAGCTATGAAGAGGATGAAAATGGAAAGGCCGTTGGTCCAGATTACATACCTATGCAAGCATGGAGGTGCTTAGGAGAGATGGCAGTGGAGTTTTTAACCAGATTGTTTAATGGAATCTTAGGAAAGTGAGAGGATGCCTGAGGAGTGGAGAAGAAGTGTACTGGTGCCGATATTTAAGAATAAGGGGAATGTGCAGGACTGCAGTAACTACAGGGGAATAAAATTGATGAGCCACAGCATGAAGTTATGGGAAAGAGTAGTGGAAGCTAGGTTAAGAAGTGAGGTGATGATTAGTGAGCAGCAGTATGGTTTCATGCCAAGAAAGAGCACCACAGATGCAATGTTTACTCTGAGGATGTTGATGGAGAAGTTTAGAGAAGGCCAGAAGGAGTTGCATTGCATCTTTGTTGTTCTGGAGAAAGTATATGACAGCGTGCCTCGAGAGGAGCTGTGGTATTGTATGAGGAAGTCGGGAATGGCTGAGAAGTACACAAAAGTTGTACAGGATATGTACGAGGGAAGTGTGACAGTGGTGATGTCTGCGGTAGGAGTGACGGATGCATTCAAGTTGGAGGTGGGATTACATCAGGGATTGGCTCTGAGCCCTTTCTTATTTGCAGTGGTAATGGACAGGTTGACAGACGAGATTAGACAGGAGTCCCCATGGACAATGATGTTTGCTGATGACATTGTGATCTGTAGCGATAGTAGGGAGACCCTATAGAGGTGGAGATATGCTCTAGAGACGAGAGGAATGAAGGTCAGTAGGAACAAGACAGAATAAATGTGTGTAAATGAGAGGGAGGTCAGTGGAATGGTGAGGATGCAAGGAGTAGAGTTGGCGAAGGTGGATGAGTTTAAATACTTGGGATCAGCAGTACAGAGTAATGGGGATTGTGGAAGAGAGGTGAAGAAGAGAGTTCTGGCAGGATGGAATGGGTGGAGAAGAGTGTCAGGAGTAATTTGTGACAGACAGGTATCAGCAAGAGTGAAAGGGAAGGTCTAAGGGACGGTAGTGAGACCAGCTATGTTATATGGGTTGGAGACGGTGGCACTGACCAGAAAGCAGGAGACAGAGCTGGAGGTGGCAGAGTTAAAGATGCTAATATATCCATTTGGTGTGACGAGGATGAACAGGATTAGAAATGAGTACATTAGAGGGTCAGTTCAAGTTGGACAGTTGGGAGACAAATTCAGAGAGGCGAGATTGCATTGGTTTGGACATGTGCAAAGGAGAGATGCTGAGTATATTGAGAGAAGGATGCAAAGGATAGAGCTGCCAGGCAAGAGGAAAAGAGGAAGGCCTAAGCGAAGGTTTATGGCTGTGCTGAGAGAGGACATGCAGGTGATGGGTGTAACAGAACAAGATGCAGAGGACAGAAAGATATGGAAGGAGATGATTCGCTGTGGCGACCCCTAATGGGAGCAGCCAAAAGAAGAAGAAGAAGAAGAAGTGACTTCACAGTGGTATTTTGAAATACTGCTTTATCATAGGCACCACTGTTTTCTGGCTTTTTTGATGATTGTGGTCATGTTGTTTGTAGAAATAATGTCTTTTGTTAGCCGTATAATGACAGTTTGTGTAGCATCATCACAGGAACTCTAAGCATGATGGCACAAAATACAATTATTTGTGTATTTATTTAAAATTCAAAAAGCAAACTTTATGCTCTATATTAGAGGCAAAGACTAGAGGCTATGTATGACCTTCTTGGAGCATTTATTTTTTTACAATGATTTTAATGCTATGTTTAGAATTTCATGCTTAGTTTTTTCTACTTTTTAGTTCTTTCTTCTCGCCTGTGTATTTATACTTGATCCTGCCTGCCCACTTCTCTTGCACCCTTTTGTGTCAGCCACCATGTGCTTTCCCATCGTGATATTTTTTTGAGCAGAGGAAGCTAAAAGGCACTTCCACAAAGTTTTTATCAAAGGGCATTCTGCTTTCCCTTAATTCATCATCCATTCATTACATTTGACTCAGTCTTTCTAAGATCAAAACACTAAGAGATCAAAATTTAAATGAAAAAGTTGCTGGTTGAGGTCATGTCTCTTGCTTTCTTTGTGGTTCTGAGCAGGTCATTTAATCCATCTGTACTCCAGTTATAAAAAATATATAAGTAAACAGAATTCCCAAAACCCTGCTCTTAATAAGCAGGTTTATAAAATGGATGAATGGATATAAATAAACATTTGTAAAGGAATACTGATCTTGTAAGTTACCTTGAATAAATGTACCCAATAACATTAACTATACAGTGGAACCTTGGGTCACGACCGTAAGTCGTTCCAAAACTCTGGTCGCAACCCGATTTAGTCGTGACCCGAAGTAATTTCCCCCATAGGATTGTACGTAAATACAATTAATCCGTTAAGGACCATACGAACTATATGTAAATATATTTTTTAAGCACAAAAATAGTTAATTATACCATAGAATGCACAGTGTAATAGTGAACTAAATGTAAAAACATTGAATAACACTGATAAAACCTTGAACAGAGAAAACTAACATTGCAAGAGTTTGCGCTATAGCCTTACGAACCGCTCGCTGTAAACACTTTTTTTAATGAGTTTTAAGCACTGGGAAAAAAAGAACATTTGAAAAATCCTTAATTTATACAAAAACTAACCATAAACAACCAAGAAAACTAACCTTGCATGAGTCAAGTTTTGGCATGAAGGAAGTGAGGAGGAACTGAGTGGAGAGGAGATTATACTTTTGAGGTAAAGTCTGTGATGATGCGGGTTCACTGCATGCTCCTATCTCGCTTCCGGGAGCCCTTAAACCCGTCACCGACGGTGATTTTACCGATGAGCACACAAGTGAGGCACTACAATGGAGCAAGGGGATGGTGCAAAAAGTGCAGTGTGCTTTTATTAAAATCAATAAAACAACAATCAATAACAAAGTCCAAATTAAATAAAGTGCAGTGCTTTCAGAATCCTTCAATAAATAAATAATCCCATAAAAACAGGTGAAGGGGAGGTTAAAATCCAATAGAAAAAAGTCTTCATTAAATACAACGAGGTTAAAACAATGCTGGAAGCAGTCTCTTTAAAAACAAGCCCGGTGCACTCTTTAACTGGTGATCCTCGCTGCCTACTCGTCCTTCTTCTGGTCACTCCAGCTCCTTGATCGATCAGTTGGAGTGACCCCTTCCTTCTGCACCACCGAGTGTCAGCCAAACACCCCTGCTTGGGCTCATTGTCCAGCTGCCTGACTGCGAGCATGCGCTTGCTCGCTCACACCGGTTCTTTCCAGACTGCTTCCTGCTTACTTCCTCACTCCACAACCTCCGTCTTTCTTTTCTTTTTCCTCCCTTTAGCCGCTTCGTGCTTCTATTCATGAAGAGGACGTGGCAGCTGTAAGGCGGCGATTATTTTTTTAAAACTGGCCTCTTGACGTGAGCTGTGGACCCTCTATACCACAAAGTCCCTCTGCGCGATGCACGTCTGACTGAGAACAATGTACTGTACAGGGAGAGACTGAACACGTGCGGAAATCATCGACGCGTATGAACTGGAAGGGAAACTGGCTTGTTCGTCACCCGAGTGTGTGGTCATGAACATATGCAAAAGTTTGGCAAACTTTTTGGTCGTAACCCGATTTGTACGTCGTCCGAGATGTTCGTGACCCAAGGTTCCACAGTAGTCTGAAACACGGCTAACCAGGAAGAAGTACTGATCTCAGGCAGTTTGTACTTACCTAGAAAAATGTCACTGATAGTTCAGTTTTCATCTTTCCCCTATACAGTGATCCCTCGCTATATCACGCTTCGACTTTCGCGGCTTCACTCTATCGTGATTTTTTTCTCATACACGCTTACGTCACTACGCATGCGCTTTCTGAGAACTTTAATCTAAGCCCTACAATGGCTCCTAAACGTGCTGCTTTTTCTAAGCCTTCTGACAATAAAACTAAGCGCCGGAGGAAGATGCTTACTATCCAGGAGAAGATGAAACTCTTGGATATGATTAAAGATTGCAATACCCTACAAAAGCCTCCTCACGCATATGAAAAGACAGCGCCAGCAACTGCCTATCAAGATGTTCTTCAGCCGCGCACCCAGACACCCACTGGCTACTCCTAGTACTTCTTCACTGAAGACAACAACGCACCTGCTGAAGATACTGCACCACCTCTGAAGACTCTCCTACTAAGGTTGTGCCTTCATAGGTTAGTGGTTGTGTGCAATTAAATGTATGTGAGCAGAGTTCTGGTGCTGTCACCGTTCCCTTGCCTTTGTGCGCGATGCGCTGGAAAAATAGACAAAATTATGTCTCTGGAAATAATTAATGTTGATGGAGTACAAATGCCTCACCGCGTAGTAAATATCAGGGGAGATGGTGCTTGCTTATTCTCATCTATAGCTTATTTAGTGCATGAAACTCTGTCTTTAGTGGTACAGATTCGGGCTGACATTGTACGACTTTGGACAGGCACTTGAGGGGATAAAAAAAACTTAGGTTTTCGGGAGATGTTATGAATGGGCACTTTGATGATCTCATTCCCTACACTTACATGCGTGATGTACACATGGAGTGCACAAAAATTGAGGATAAAAGTCGGTCGCCTTAAAAGGCGACTGCGCCTAGTAATATGATATTTGTAACGTCTAATATGTCTTATTTTCTCTTATTTTGTCTAATATATTGGGTAATACGAGTGTAATGGTGACTAAAGGGTGTTATTTCATGTCTAGAGGGCTCTAATAATGTTAAAAAACGTATTTAGAAGGTCGTAAACAGGTTTTCTATACTCTAACTGCGAAAATATTTGATTTATAAATAAAGAATCCTAATTCGCGAAAATTAATTAATCACGGTAGAGTCTGGAACGGATTAACCGCGATAAACAAGGGTTCACTGTACATAAAAATATAAGCAGCCATACTGAGTTGTACAATATTGTCCATGTTTAGTTAATGCTGACTTCTAACCTGTGCAAGCCCTCAATAAAATAGGGAAATACACCAGATAATGCCTGACACTGACCTTTATAAAATTGCTTACATGTCATCACATGTAATACATCACATGTCATATACCATCCAACTTTATCAACATCGTAGAGCCCGCTGCCAAGAATATCCATAAAATTGCGATGCCCATCAGAATCCAATAGAGTGCTGCAAGAAAATGAGAAAATATTTTAACATTCTTACAATTATGTCAGCATCCTCAGACAATATTATAGAAACTAAAATATAAAAAATATCCAATCGTTACAATTATCTTGTAAATTATTGATGAATTATACCTAGTTTTTACCTTTTTAGTATAGCAACTGGCATCTTCCATTCTTTTCATTTAGCCTGGGGAAACTGTTGTCACTTACACCTTAACACCAGCAAGACCAAAGAGCTGGTGGTGGATTTTAGGAGGCCCAGGCCCCTCATGGACCCTGTGATCATCGGAGGTGACTGTGTGCAGAGGGTGCAGACCTATAAATATCTGGGAGAGCAGCTGGATGACAAATTGGACTGGACTGCCAATACTGATGCTCTATGTAAGAAAGCTCAGAGCAGACTATACTTTCTGAGAAGGTTGGCATCCTTCAACATCTGCAGTAAGATGCTGCAGATGTTCTACCAGACGGTTGTGGCGAGTGCCCTCTTCTACGCGGTGGTGTGCTGGGGTGGCAGCATAAAGATGAAAGACACCTCACGCCTGGACAAACTTGTTAAGAAGGCAGGCTCCATTGTAGGATTAAAGTTGGACAGTTTAAAATCCACTGCATCCACTTAACAGTGTCATCTCCAGACAGAGGAGTAGCTTCAGTGACAGACTTTTGTCACTGTCCTGTTCCACTGACAGACTAAAGAGATCGTTCCTCCCCTACACTATGCGACTCTTCAATTCCACCCGGGGGAGTAAATGTGAACATTAATTTTATTTTAATTCTTTTCATTTTTATTACTATTTCATTTAATATTGTTTCTTTGTATCAGTATACTGCTGCTGGATTATGTGAATTTCCCCTTGGGATTAATAAAGTATCTATCTATCTATCTATCTATCTATCTATCTATCTATCTATCTATCTATCTATCTAGAATGTAAAAATGCCATATTGTGATAGGTTAAGTATAATTCTATTTTTGCAAATGCAAGCTTTGCAGAAATACTGCAGAATAAAATACTAACTTAAAAATTAAGAATCACTAAAATTAATTTGATGTTATTTTTGCTAAACAATATAGTATTAATAATAAACTCCTTTATTTTAAACCTCATTTGATAATGATAATAAAATGGGTGTAAATGTTGGAGGCTATTCCCTGCCACAGGTCTTTATGGTTTTTAAGCTTCATGAATATTGTAACAAATTAGTTTTATCAATCATGTTGACATGAGAAATAAAAAAGACTGATTATACTCATTTTTATCTGCTACTTAGCATGTTCCACGGAGGATTATATGTAAAAATGAAACAATCACAGTATGGTAGCTTTTCAGATATGCCTAATTTATATCTAATATATTGCGAGTGGGCTGTAATGGACTCAGTCTGAGATGACATTTCATTTTTGAGCCAGAATTTAAGATTATTGAGGTTTTATTCTCAGAAATTCTGTACAAACTTTCACTAAGGAGACAGAGGCCATGTCCATAATTTCCACATTTGTTTTAAAGTGCTATTTTATCAACATATGATACTTTGGAAGAATAACAAACAGAAAAGAAGGACATGACATTTTGGCAAACAGAAATGAATATTAACCGTAAGCATAATTCTGAAACAGAGTAAAAGCTGGCTAATGTGTGTGCTGCTTCATCTTTGGTCCTAGGGGTCAATGCAGGGAGGAAGCAGGCATGGTTCCATGATAGGTCCTGTATAGGCCTAGTCCCACCCACTTTTCTCATTTGCCAATCCCATTTAGTAGCTTAGCTTTTTAATCATTTTTTTTCTGAAATGAAAATAAGCCTATTCTGCATACATACATTTTAATAAACATTTGAGATCAAGTCAGGCTGGGGAGTATGCACTGGTACAGCATGTTGCTGCACCCACCACATGACAAAACCGCTCACGATCCCAGTTGGCAACCTGCCAGAGAGACACAGTCTTGGTCCAGTCACAGTCCAGTCTTACCCTCTGGAAATGACCTTCTATCTGCCATCAGCCTGGCGTTACGTGGGAGTCCCATTGTCCTGGTCCAGCCACTCGGGTCCTCAACAATGAGGATCCTGAGAGGTGGATCACCCTCAGGGAATCGTGCAATATGGCTGTAGTAATGTAGCTGATGCTCCCTCACAATGCAGGTAATGTGTCTCTTTTTAGACTCCATGAGCAACCGCTCATTCAGTACAAAGTCAAATCAGCGGTACCCAAGCATTCTCCGAAGAGACACAGTACTAAAGGAGTCCTGCCTTCATCTCAGGTCACTGGAAAGTGTCTATGTCTTGCAACCATGTAGCAAAACAGGAAGCACCAGGAATTTAAAGACCTGGACCTTCATCCTTTTGCAAAGATATCAGGAGTACCATACACCCCTTTCCAGCATCCTCATACAGACAGACTGACATCCAGCAACTTTGGGGGGGATCCTGAGAAGTCTCAGGTTGTCCCAATTAGCAGTTCAATCAACTGAGTTGAACGCTTTATGAAAATCAATAAAGGCTGCAAAGAAGCTTTGCCAGTATTCGCATTTGTGCTGGATGATCAGCAGAATGCGGTCAATGGTTGGCTTCTTAGGCATAAAATCAGACTGCTACATTAACTGGTAGGTGAGCAAGTGCTCACGGATCCTATTGAGGATAACCCTAGCAAGGACCTTACACGGCACCGAGAGCAGTGTTATCTCCCTGTAGTTTCCGCAATCCAGACAATCGCCTTTCGCTTTCCAGATAGGGACGACAAGTCCCATTTTCCAGTCAGTTGGGATGATGCCCGTCTACCAAATGGAAGCAAAGATTGCTTGCAATGTCAGGAGAACAGCATTACCACCAGCTTGGAGGAGTTACCCTGGATAACACAGATCCTTGCAGCCTTCCCTACCCTCAGCCGGTTCACCACCTGTGCAATCTAAAGAGATTGGGTGGTTCACAGCTAATTGGAGGATCAGCCTCAAGAACTGTGGAACCAGAGATATACAACATCCTAGCCAGAGGATCAGCTTTAAACAACTGTTCAAAATAGCCACCCCAGCCGGTCAAAACTGCAGTAACAGTCAAAACCACTGAAGAGCCAATGGGTTCAGGCCTGTTGGGGATCAGATTTGGTGTGGTGCTGAGGGGTTGCCCACTGCCCAGCAGCACTTGCATCCTAATTTGAGGTGGCCCATCTGGATAGGTTGTGCAGCTTGATGGCAATAAACATTTCCATTGTTTAAAACAGTGCTTCGCAACCGGTGTGCCACGACACACTGGTGTGCCTTGATCCGATACAGGTGTGACGCAGTCAAATAAGACAATTTTCTAACTAAATAATATTTCAACAGTCCTCCTTAGAAACACGTGCAATGAAATATTTGCGTAAATAGCCTTTAAAGGTTTCACAATTTTATGTGTCATTTCTCTGAAATAATAAATCCCATCGCCTGGCGCCTGGCGCCTGGCGCCTATGACGTAGGCCCTACGTAGTTGCCAGACAACTGTGTAGTATGCTTTGAAAGGCAGAGCACTCCATGCCCTCACCTAGATTCAATTCAAGCCGACGTACTAGTCGTGCTACGTCGCATTCACTTGTCTTGCGACAGTAGTTATCATTCATTACTATTAGTTGTGTTGCTGAATTGTGTATGGTTAACGTTCTTTGTGTGATTCATATTTAGTTTTATACCCCTTTAAATATGGATACATTTTTACGTGGAAAAGATTTGTACAGATGATGAAGAACCCAGCACAAGTGTTGCAAAAAAAAACAAAGAAGATTGTGAAAAGGAAGTACAAAGAAGGCTACATTCGATGTGGATTCTCGTGGTGTGGTGATGAAACGGCTCCAAAGCCACAATGCATCATTTGCGGCGATCAGCTATCAAATGAGGAAATGGCACCCAGTAAACTAAATCGCCATCTAAATTCAAACCATCCCAGTTACGCCAAAAAAGACAAACAATATTTTCAGAGGCTCTTAGAACAAAATCAAAAACAGAAGCAATTTATGAAATCGGCTGTTACGGTTTCTGAAAAGGCCTTAGAAGCTAGCTACCATGTTGCAAAATTAATTGCACGTCAGAAAAGACCACATACTATTGGCGAAACACTTATTAAACCAGCATGCATGGAAATTGTTTGACTTATGCTTGGGCCCAATGAAGCTAAGGAAGTGAATAAAGTTTCGTTGTCTGCCGATACTGTTAAAAGACGTATTCACGACATGTTAAGCGATATTTTAGGAACACTGATTAGAAAACTGATATTGGCTGAAAAATTTGCGCTTCAAATCGACGAATCAACCGATATTAAAAATAAAGCACAACTGATAGCTATTGTACGTTTCGTTGATGAGGACTTTATTAAAGAACATTATTTATTTTGTAAGGAGGTTCCAGAGCGAACTACCGGTGAAGGAATTTTCAGAGTAACTGATGATTTCTTCAAAATATATAATATTCAATGGAGCAATTGCATTGCTATTTGCACGGATGGTGCTGCGGCAATGACAGGTAGTAAAAAAGGTTTTGTCTCTTGTGTAAAACAAAAAAATCCGATAATACAAATTACACACTGCTGCATACTTAGAGAAGCTTTGATGGTCAAGAATTTGCCAGAGGAACTTTTGAACACGATGAATGAATGCATTAAAATCATAAACATAATTAAATCAAGAGCCCTAAATTCACGAATTTTTTGGAATACTCTGTACAGAAATGGGAGCCGAATATGAATCCCTATTGTTTTATACTGAAGTTCGTTGGCTATCCCGAGGCAAAGTTTTGGCTAGATTGTTTGAGCTTCGCTACGAGGTGCGTGAGTTTCTTTTAGATCAAAATATGCCCGAACTATACCAGCGCCTCAATGATGATTACTGGATAGCCAAACTTGCATACATGGCTGATATATTCGAGCATCAGAATGAACTTAATAAAAAAATGCAAGGACGGAATGCGAATATATTGACGTGCTCCGATAAATTACAGGGGTTCAAAAAAAAACTCGAACTTTGGCAGGAAGAGTTGCAAAAAGGATGTTTAGAAATGTACCAAAGGACCAACTATAGTACGATTGAAAACAAGCAATAAATTGTGGATTTGGACCAACAACATTTAAGTATGCTTCAGCAGAAATTTGATCACTATTTTTATTCTATTAATACGGAACAATACGATTGGATTCGAAATCCTTTTGCAACCAATGCAATAAATTTTACGGAAGCACTGTCACTGCAAATTCGAGAGGAATTTATAGAATTAAGTAATGACGGGACGTTAAAACTTAATTTCGCCGAAGTTCCATTAGATGTTTTCTGGAGTTCCGTTAAGAAAGAATATCTTTGCATTTCCGACAAGGCCACCCTAACACTACTTCCATTTTCGAAGACATATTCATGTGAGCAAAGTTTTTCAACTCTTGTGTTAATTAAAAATGATAAGCGGTCATGGCTAAAAGATCTTGACCAAGAACTTCGGGTTGTACTAGCAAATATTGAGCCGGATATAAAACTTTTGTGTTCATTGAAACATGTGCAGATATCACATTAATCAGTCATTATGTTATAATAATTGTTAAGATTGAATAAAAGTAAATATAGTATAGTTTTTATGTATGTACACTTATAATAAATGTATACTTATAATAAAAAATGAAAATTGATTGTAAAATTTGTGTATTAAATTAATATCTATATATCAGTGGCGTAGCTGGAGATCATGTTGCCCAGGCGGTGAAAAATTTGACGCCCCAAAGCTGAAAGAAATTTTTTTTTGCGCCTCTTCAAGGAACAAAAAAAAAAGGAAACTACCGTAGTTTGGACGCCCCTAAATAGCAGGCGCTCGGAGCGGACTGCCAAGACCCCCAGCCCTAGCTACGCCACTGCTATATATTTTAGCTTTTGACATGCCACGGAATTCTAGGAAGAACTTTGGTGTGTCGTAGGTGAGAAAAGGTTGCGGAGCACTGGTTTAAAATATCTGGTGATTATAAATTTACACAGCAAAATCACCAGTATTAACTTCATCACTAGAAGAGTTAAATTAACTCTTAAAAAGTACAGTCATCACTTTGTTAACAATGCCCTGACTAACAATGTTGCACATCAACAACAGAGATGCAATAAATGAAATTCAATACTATAAAAACAGTTGCTTTTAATGAATTATTATTACTATATTTCAGTAATTATTCATTTATGTGGTATATGTATTATGCTAATGTTAGTTTAGGTTACTTAAAGTTAGGTTAGCTTAGGGTAGGTTAAGTCAGATCTGGTATATACTTGACACATCATTGTGGCGAATATGACTCAGAGGAACGACTGTGCATGCACTGGTGTGCAATGGATTTCGATGTATGCTGCATATGGAATGCAGCGATCTTGACATGGCGCTTTATATCTAAATATATGTCAACTTACTTAACAACAAAATTGACAAATACGCTCTGGTAGGAACCATATGCTATCATTTAGCAGAACATAAATTTGTATTTGTATTTGGAAAGAACATATATAGATGACAATTATATGGACACATACATCTGCATAACAAGATTTAGAAAATAAGATTGAATTTAAACGCTGTCAATCACAGGTACTCAAAACACATGACATTAAAAGGAAATTATCAACTATAACTTAATGAAGTTGGGGTAGGTCTCATTGGAAGGAAACATGAATGAGGCAAGATATGCATAAACAATGCCTTGAGAAAACACCCCTTTAGGCTTTAATAATATTAATAATAATACATTTTATTTATATTGTGCCTTATTAGCAAAAGGAATGAAACAGAACTGTAAACTCATGCTTCAGAGTCTGATGTTAGCACACATTTCAGTGATGACCCAATGGTGAGTGAAAACATCATTGCTAGCTGTGTTCACTTTAATGATGTGCTTCCTACCAATGAGTGTGGTGGAAAATCTACAACCTTCCAGCTGGAAAACATTGAACGATCTGCCAGGTTGTGAATTTTTGTAATATTCAAGATCTATTAACTCAATTAGTATTAAAGTTTGCAACTTCTCTTATAGCTGGTAAGGTGCACAATTCTGCAGATCACTGGAACAATAGATTCAATATGTGGTTGGAATACAGGATATCGAAAGATGCAGTTTTGGCATTTTTGCAATAATCTAACTGAGAACAGTTTAACTCATGTATTTGGACACTGTAAATGCATGCATCAGACATGCACGCACGAATTACAAGGAATGGCAAAACAGTAATCGGTGTATTTGCTGTTATATAAGAGTACTGGATGGTGATGAAAATTATAAAATACTAGCCATGTGCGCCCAACTACGTTGCGTGTGTTAAAGTTGTCTGTGAAGGGCTCCCTGTTTAAATGCGGCTGCCAGTTGTGAACTGGGCCCTTCGTCGCACAGCATTATGATTTTTTATAAGGGAAACAAAATTACAAAAGAAAACCTTTGGACATTGATTCGATAGGAACGGCCTACTCGGAATCACTGTCCGAATAGTAATTATGTGGTGGTGTAGGAGCATTTCTGCTTCTGTTTGTTCACAGTCCGTCTCGTTTTCACGACGCTATCGTTTCCTCTCACGATGTCTTCTCAACCTTTCTCAAATCTCGCAGGTTGCTTTGTGGCAATCCAAAGAGTAAGGCAATATACACGGAGCAATGGTTATAAGGGGACACATAGGTATCCAGGCTCTTTAAAGCATAAATAGGGATCACTTCACTGACATGTGAGCAAGCCACGGTACAACTGTGAGACGCGCAGCACTCGCCGGCTACAACGTAACAATAATAATTTCCGAAACGTGCTGTTTCGTTGTGATTCATTTTACCCACTGTCTTTCTTTCATTCATATGTTACGAAGGCATGTATCTTTTATCTTCGGCAATCTCATTCTCTAACCAGGCCTCAGGAGCTAACCAGCATAACACTGTCCACCACCCCTTTCGTTATTCCGGCACATTGATGACATCCGTGAGTAACAACAACGTACTAAACTGGAAGGTGGTCTACGCATGCATGGAATTCGTGGACAAACAAAGATCAAGATCTAAATAAAGATCTCTTTAGTTAATTTAAAGCACAACAATTTGTTTAGTTTGAATGTCTGTGTTTTGAGGTGTGACTTTGCGTACTACAGTCTTCAGTAGTATAAGCCTGGAGGAGATTCTTAATGCAATGCCTATGTTTTAGCTGTCTTTCTACTGCTATCTAGTGCTTTTTCTTCCAATTCATTCGCGGACAAACAAAGATCAAGATCCAAATGAAGATTATATAGAGAGATTATTTGGGCATTTGTACCTTGCGATGGGCTAGTGAGTCATACATATCATCAAATAATAAGCTGTCGTCTTATCTTTAACATTTGTAAGTGGTTTTAAATTTGTGTGAACAAAAATCATTCAGACAAGACATGCAAAAAAAAAAAACTATGTAGGTATGAATGGGCTTCTAAATTTTTTCTAAATTGACTACTTATTCAACAGTAATAAAAATAATATAAGGCCCACTCGTGTCAAATTTAGGCCCATCCTTTTCTAAATTTCTGGTGCCACTGCTAGGAAGAGATAGGTATTTATGCTAAACTGCAGGGTTTCTCTAGCATTCTTATTTTCCCAGCTCACCCACTGATAAATTGTCTCCCCATGCCCTCATGAAAGGCATAGTTTCTGCTGCCTACACAGGTTCATAGACCTGAAAGCAAATGATTTTAGGGGGGGCATGACCCAAATGATCTGTTTGCAGCTGTATTTGCTGGGTAATGAATGTCATTTCAACAAATAATTTAGGAAAGAGTTTGAAATGGGTTGCACTGCCCCAAACAAAAAGGTCAGACAGTAGCCTAAAGTTTGGTGCTCCTAATACTAGTACTTTAGGAGAACAGGGTTGCGTAGTAAGATTAGAGGTGGTGAATGGCTGGTCCACAGGGCTATATTTAATTTGAAGTTAGGAATTATTTTACAAGGGGTGATGATCTTTCAAAGAAGAATGTAAATGGGAAGTCAAACAACAGGCAGGGGACTGAGCATGGGATTTCTTTTTCAAGGTTGTGTGCCATAAATTGTAGCTAGAAAGCCAAAACCCAAACTCCTAAAACTAACTAAGAAACATTTTTGTAATTGCAATAAGAATCTTCAAGGTAATGCTAGGAATGCAGCCTGATACATGCCACCCTCTTAAATAGCTATGTCATGATGACATAACATGCCATGTTCATGTGACTGACAAAGTGTATCACTGCAATCAATAACATGACCACACCCACGAATGAAATGCAAAAAACTGTGTGACCATATTTAAAATAATGAATCAGAAGAAGCCCAAACTCCTAAAATTAACTAAGAAACATTTTTGTAATTGCAATAAGAATCTTCAAGGTAATGCTAGGAATGCAGCCTGATACATGCCACCATCTTAAATAGCTATGTCATGATGACATAACATGCCATGTTCATGTGACTGACAAAGTGTATCACTGCAATCAATAACATGACCACACCCACGAATGAAATGCAAAAAACTGTGTGACCATATTTAAAATAATGAATCAGAAGAAGCTCAATTCCAGGTGGGAGGCCAAAGTCCTGTTGATACCCTGTACCAGTTTGTAGGATATGGTAGCTTAATTAGCAGAAGACAAACAGCAAAACAATTTCTGTTGACAGGTATTCTCTGGCAAATGTTCTGCTACCTAGGTCTGGATTTACATTTTGTGGGCACCACATTAGAAAACACAATTTGCTGAATTAAAGTAAAAAACAAGACTTAAAGATTGTTATTGGTAAAAGAAATAACCTTAGGTATTCTGTATTTTAAGGTGTATGGCACACATGCTCCAAAATATGCAATATAAACATATTATATAAAACACATTATATATCTATATAAATTTTGGTCACATTTTTCAGCTTTATAAGAACTATATAACTGAATTTTATAAGAACTATATAATTGTTCAGAACTCAATTATAATAATTCATTTTAAACTAAAAATGAGGTTGTAATAAAATATATGGGCGTCACACTATATTGTAGAAATTTAACAAATAAATAGTTTCACACTTCCTGTGATTTCCTGTGTTTTCATCATTATTAGTTTAGTGTCACCTACAAGAGTCAGAAAACACAACATGAATTAATGTCTTCAAAATCAAAAATTAAATAAAGCAATGATTGGATGTTCTCTCTATAGCTTGTGTTTTTTTCTTGCCTCCTCATTTATCTGGTGCATCGACTCTTCAGTATACAGTTAGATCCACAAGTATTTGGACAGTGACACAATTTTCCTAATTTTGGCTCTATATGCCACCACAGTGTTTGAAATCAAGAAATAATTACATGATTTGAACATTATTTCAAAGGGTTTAACAGAAATATCGTGTGAGCCAATGACAGACATTTTTATACATGGTCCCCTCATTTTCAGAGGTTCAAAAGCTGTTTTATAGCCAGGTGTGAGCAGTTCTCTCGTTATTTCATTAAGTATTAAGCAGGTAGAAGGTCTGCAGTTGATTCAAAGTGTGGAATTTGCATTTAGAAGCTGTTCATCCAAGTAAAAACATGCCATCATTAGGCAGAGAAAACAGAACTAACCCATCAGAGAGATAGCAAAAACATCAGGAGAGATCAAATCAACCATTTTGTACATTCTTAAAGAGAATAAAGAAACTGATGAGCTCAGCAACACCAGAAGATCTGGACAACCATGGAAAACAACTGTACTGGATGTTCGCAGAATTCTTTCCTTGGTGAAGAAAATCCAATTCATGACATCTAGCCAAACCAAGAACACTTTCTAGGAGGTAGGCCTACCATTGCTAAAGTCTACAATCAAAAGAAGATTTGCGAAACTAAATAGAGATGGTTTACCACAAGGTGCAAAACATTGGTAATCCTCAAGCATTCGAAGGACAGCTTAGACTTTGCCAAAAATATAAAAAAAGCAGTCCAGTTGTCCACTTTTTTGTACAAGTGAAATTAAGTTTGATTTGTACTAGAATGATGGATAGAGAAGCATATGGAGAGGAGAAGGAACGTCTCATGATCTGTACATACTACGTAATCTGTGAAACATGATGGAGGCAGTGTTTTGACATGGGAATACAATGGAATTGGGCCTCTGGTGCTTATTGATGACTAGCTGTCACCCGCAGCTCTGCCTGCGTAGTAGTAATACAGGACAAACTATAAAAATCAATAAATAAACAGCTATCGCTAGCTAAACAGAGGCAAGCTCCACTACAAAACGTGACGAGAGGTAGGGCGACTTGAACTGAGGCTGGCTCGTGCAAGCGAACTATGATATTTAGCGTGATGAGAGAAGTCGCAAAATCAACCGAAATGTTCAAGCAAATTATAGAAAAAAACCCGATCTAAATCCATTAGTTCTCTCGTGAAAAGCGGACAAACATACAGACAGACAGACGTTGCATTTTATATATAGAGAGATATGGCTACTGACAAAAGTTGCAGGATGATTTCTGAAGTATACAAGACTATACTGTCTGCTCAGACTCAGTCAAATGCTGCAAAATTGATAGGACAATGCTTCACAGTACAGATAGACAATGAGTGAAAACATACTGTTAACAGCAAACCAAGTGGAATATTCTTCAATGGCCAAGTCAATCAAACCTAATTGACCATCCATTTCACATGCTAAAGACAAATCTGAAGGCAGAATGTCCAACGAACAAGTGGCAATTGAAGATGGCAGTAGTAAAGATCTGGCAACGTATCAGTAAGGTGAAAACCCAGCAGTTGGAGATGGCCATGGGTTCCATACTTCAGGCTGTCATTGACTGTAAGGGGTTTTCAACAAAGTATTAAAAATTATCATAATGTTCATGATTGTAGTTTGTCCAAATACTTTTAAGGCCATGAAAATGGTGGGTACTATGTATAAAAAGCCCCTTAAATTAAAGCTGATAGTCTAAACTTCAATCACATCTTGATTGTTTCATTTCAGATCCATTATGGTGGAGCACAGAGTCAATGTTATGAAAACTGTTTCACTGTTTGAATTCATGTAGACCCAACTGTATTTGCATTATGAATACATGTTTAGTTGCAAAAATCCATGTGTGATTTAAGATTTCTTCCTACTCTGCTCTAAACTAAAACATGTCACGATTGTTTTTGTTCCTTTCTTTTCTTATATTATCTAGCTAAAAGTGCCCATCTTTCTTTCTTTCTTTCTTTCTTTCTTTCTTTCTTTCTTTCTTTTAGGAATAAATTCCCTAATATTCAGCATCTACATTTTTGTACTCTTTTTTTCTAATTAACCTTTTATCAGTTTCAACTTAGTATTACCTGTAAATCACCATAGTTCTCATGATGGAATTAAATCAATTTCAAATTCTAATACATTTTAGGCAGATTTTTTTCATTCTTTAGTCTTGTTTATGCGATTCTGTCTTGGCAACATAAAGATGGTTGTTTGCTTATGTAAATCAAATACCTAGGTTTCAAATTTGGTCCATGAAAACATTTCGTTTCAGCTTACGTTACGCAAGTTTCATGCAAAATACATCAATAGATATATTTGATTGAATATTCTCTCTTGAATATTCTTGCATTGGACATTCAACATTTACAACATTTTAATTAATTTTGTTTTTCGTATTCAAGTTGACTTTGTAGATCTTCTATTGAATTGAATGGAAAAGGGTTAAAACAACATTTGAAAATCAGTTCATTAAACATAAGAAAAATCATTACCTCACATTCATCAAAACATTGTTGTTTAGAATATAATCGGTTTTAAATAATTGATCTGAAATTCAAAGGTCATACAACAATTATCTAAAATTCACTGAAATTAATGTTTTTTGATTACCGAGATCTCTCTGTCATGACTACAGTATAAGTGGCTTTCATTTCTTACAAATTGTCACTCAGAAGTACAGTTACATTCAACTAAAAGAACATTCAAAATGTTAACAAGTACATCTCATTGTGTGAAAGGTGTCTGGAGCAGTAAATGTAAGAAAATGTGTACATGAACATGACCATGCATATAAACCAAACCACTGCATATGTGATATCATGTACACTTGGAAATGATTTTGCCTGAATAAAAATTTATATCCAGCTATATCTGGAAAAAGCAAGTTTGAAAATAGGAAGTTAGTTGGATATGACATTGAAGACATTGATCACTGCCTTATCCACAGTTCTGGGGATTTGAGTTTGATTTCTGGCCTCTGTGTAACGCTTATGTGTTGTGTTTGCATGATTTTTCTACTAGTACTCTGATTATTCTCCACATTCAACTGAAATATATTTTTCATTCACTGTTAAAGGGGATTCTAAATATCCCTGATCTGAGTGACATTAGGTGTGTATGTGAGGTCCTATACAAATTTGTTTGTTACTCTGTGCTTTTCTCAGGTTAGAACAGATCTAGGTTCATCATCTGTACAATATACAGTATAATGAAGATTAGGAGGACATTTAAAAAAGACTTAATGAACACAATCAAGCGTGACATTCATCCTTTTTTAATAAAATTACATTAATACCCAGGGGAAAACTTCATCCATCCATCCATCCATCCATCCATCTATTTCTAAATCTCCTTAACCTAATTTTAGGCTTGCATGGGACTGGAGCCTTTCTTGTCAGCGTATGTTGAAGGTCCACTAGGAGGCTCACTCAATGAAATACAATCAATCATACAGAATTAAAGTCACCAGTCATTGTAAAGTGCACGGCTTTGAGATGTGGGAAATCCCACAGTGCTTTGTGAGTGTGGCAGGACATTGAGACTATACAAAATGACCAGGTTAGGGTTCAGACTTCTTGCAGGTGTGAAATACAGGCAATAACCACTGTGCCATTGTTTAGAAAATCATTCCATCCAAACACCAGCTTCTGGCTTCAATAATTCATTTCTAGGAGCCTATTCGCACATTTACAATATACCCATTGGCCTCTTGTATCCTTTGATGAGGAAATAAACCTCCTGAGCAGGAGTGTTCAGCTGATGATCCAGCTACATTATCAAATTGCCCTAGAGGAAAAGCAGGCTCTTCCATTACCAGCATGATCTAGACATTTCTACAGCAGGAAATAAGGAAATAATACAAGGAAACTGTCACTTTAACATATAAAGGTGTTACAATTACAAGTAGCAAAGCAGGAAGACAGTGATAAAAGATGATAGAAGAATTCCCAAAGGAAACCAATTATCTTGAAGTGCTGCTGAGGGTCAGCATAGTGAAAAGTGGTCATAAAATATATAGATCTATTATGCCTTGAAGGCAGGAGACTCCACATGAATATTCATAACCGGTGAAACATGATTCTATGAAATAAAACAAAAGCAGCTGAGTTGTTGTGGGTAATAAATTTAAAAGTGCATGCAATTTAGAGCGTGCAAGAAAAATATAACAAAAATGAAATTTTTTCACCTTCTGTCTACATAATTACTTAAAAACACTTTTTTTTAAGATAAACTGTTTTTTATAAAACAAGTTACTGGAAACATGACATTTCCCAGAAGAGAATGGCTTTAGATAGATACTTTCAATGCAGAATTCAGCAACAAAGCAGCTGGTGCCGCTGTCAGACTTGAAAGCAAAGTAATGCTGCCTTATAACAGATGTGTGATGTGACCTCATTCAATATTTGCAGCTGCCACTTAGATACATCGACCTGAGATTCAAGGTCTTGTGTTTCTAGTCCCAATGGAATTTTCATTCTTGAAAACTAAATAATTTCAGTAGTGTGAAAAGTAAGCACAAATCACATAAATTACAAGGAGAAACGAAACACACTGCATTCAAAAGATCTCATTTTACATGAAGTTAAAAAAGTGTTAAAGTTAATGGAAAGGCTAATACAACAAATGTCACTCCGATTCTAATGGTCTTGTCTTAGTACTTTTCATGGCACCATAGTTTGGTAAAACTAGCTTAAGACCATTACAGTCATGCAGGGGCACGATACACACCTCCTGTGCACTTTCTGTGAAATTCACAATAGAGATGACAGAAAAGAGCAATGGTGGGCAAAAACAGTTTCCTGTTCGACACCAGGCTGGACAACACTATCTCTATCTACTAAACAGGGCAGGCAAATATATGAGCATCATGTGTTTTGACTTCTCTAGTGGTTTTAATATCATACAGCCCATACAGTTGGAACATTAGGTGATACCAATGAAATTAGACACCCCCTAGAGCAGGGGTCACCAGCTTCTGGAGCGTTACTGTGACTGCAGGTTTTCATTCTAACCCTTTTCTAACTAACTCTCTTGTCTTAATTTTTGTTGGCTTGCTATTTATGATGTAGATCCCTTAATTATCTCTTTTTTCCTGTCACAAGAATGAGTCTTAGACATCATGAAGGTTTGGGACAGCCACTCATATATTGTTCAAGGGCTGCAAAAATTAAGTTTAAATTGAACAGAGATATTCACAGATGTGAGTCCAAAACAGAACTGAAGTTACTGAGACAAGATGGCAGCTTTAAAGGCCAGTCAAGGAAATGACGTCATCTGGGTGGAACCAGAATTGACGTCGTCGGGACAGGAAGTGATATCATCATCAGTGACGGAGCTGGAAGTGATGCCATCAGTGGCACCAGTACCCTGTGGGATTTCCCGTGGACGGTCCGCAAGAGATTGAGAGAGACAGTCAGCACACCCTGCCGCTCCTGGTCTGGCATGGAATTGCTATCATTTAGGCCCTTCAGCTGTCTCCCAATTGCACGTGTGTAACATTCCTTAATCACAAGTGAAGCAACAATGAGACACAAAAAATGCCAACACTTGACCAGAAGCCTGCGTTAATCATACAAGGTCTGAAAATAAAGAAAAGTGAAGGTCTCAAATGCTTAGGTCCACAAAAAGTCAATTAAAAAGAGTCAATTAAAATGAAGGGAAAAGAAATTAATTAGCAGTGAAAACTGGTCACTAAAGGGTTAGAATGAAAACCTGAAGCTATAATAGAATTAGACATCCCTGCCCCCTTTTCTTGTAATACTGACTATTTTAGAGGCACACCAAAATGTCTTTAGAGGTGTGTGTTAATACGAGTATTCAATAGGGACTCCTATGGAACTGCCTGATCTCCCTTCCTGTTAATCCTATACATATCAGACATTTCTGATAAATAATATTGTTTGCAATAATGGAGGATACAAAGTGGAAAGGAAGCATTTCACATGCGACTCCTATATATGTCTAATAAAAATAACAGGCTCCCAAATTGTTAGCACTTTTCACTTTATTATTCCCCACTGTTCTGTATTACTATCAAAAGCATTTGGGTAGGAACTTTGTAAAATAATATTGTAACATATTTCATTCTTCTTCCATTACCACAAACATTTGTAAAACAACCCATTCCATCTTAGAATTTGAAAAAAAGCAAATTTGAGATGTGCACAAAACTTGGAGAAATAATTTACAATCCCCGAAAATGTCTGCATCTCTTTTAAATCTACAAGGCTAGGCATCTTTTCCAAGTCTGCCTTTAGGCCATATGCAGTCAACAGTTATCCAACATATGGGAATTTACTTTGTCTTATTTTCATTTTGACTGTATTTAACTTAATGTTTTTCTCCCTGCATTTTTCCAAAAAATATCTCAACTTTGTATCATGGTCTTTACATGTGATTTCCTTTGCTATCAGAATGTCATCTGCTATGTTATATATATAATGAGCTGGACTTATACCCTTTGACACCCAGAGTCATCCGTACCTTACACATGGGGTTGCAAATGTGGTCATCTAGATAGAATTCTCATTTCATTTTACAAGCCACAATCCATGTTTGACATCGCAAACAGTGAAGACTCTGGCTTTTGCTAGGTCTGGCAGTGTGTCATCTATAGTAGGGATTGAGGGAAATCACTTCTCATGAGTGCCCAGTTTAATGGTTTTAAGATCTGTACAACCTATAATTTTCCCACTTGGCTTTTTAACAGCAACTAGACTGTTGATCCAGTTAGTGTTTTTTCTGAACTAATGCTGGTATATTTCTCTACTGCAGGTTATATAGTTCCTCATTTAGTGCTGATATCACTGGCATGGCTATTCACCCTTTTGAAAGTTTTACTTGTGCTACTTTGTTGTCTATTTCAATATTATATCCACCTTCGAAACAGTCATCACCCCTGAAAAACAGGGTATTCATCATCTATATTGTCCAAAGTCCAATCATATCCCTTTCTGTCTTTTCTGTTCTGTACAACTTTCTAATACTTGAATGTTTTCAAAGTGGAAGTTCAAAAATTTTAATGCTTGCACCACTTTACTTCCAAGTAGAGACCTCTACTTTTACTGTCAGCATAGATTTCAAACTGTATTTGTTCATACTGTATATATATATATTTTTATTTAAGTCTATGCTTGCCTAGTGGCATCAAAGTACTTTTTTTATCATAACCGAAATCTTTTTAGTTTTATCTAGCTGAGTGTCAGAATTTAGCAGGTGGATTGTGAATGACATTGCAACTAGCTCCACAATCTAGCAGGAACCTGACTGATTTTTATACATGGATCATCATTACATGCACAAGGTCTACGTTCCCTTCCCATCTGGGCAGGAACACTGTAAAATAATTTATTGGGCCTGGAAGAGGAACAGAAGGATGTGGTGGATCACCTTGTTGAGTACTTCAAATTGAACCATTGTCAGTTCAGTTTTAGCAGAATTAAAAACATGTTTGTAAAGTTCAGTATGATGAAAGCTTCTCATGTGGATTGGGGTACAAATATAGAAGTCTTGTAGAATAAGACCAGTGGTGATTGTATTTCCTCAGGCAGCATAGGTCCTTTGGTTTTAGTGGAACATTTATTTCATTTACATAGTGGTGTTCTGGGTCAATAACATAAGAACATGGGGATGCCAAAAGACTTAACAAGACATTGCTCTGAATTGCTCTTTGACGTTTTCCAGTTCAACCATAGTGTAAGACAATCCTATATATCTGGATGAGAAGAGGATAATACCATCCTATACAGCTGGCATGGCGCAACTCAGTGATGACTGAGAAATACCCGATCAGTCAGCAAGTTCACATTGAAAAGCTCCTTTGGCTAAAAACCTGACGCAAACAGAACTTGCAAAGCAACAGGTATAGCATAATTCCTCAATGTCTGCCTTTGTAAAGCCGGCACCACTTTAGCACACAGCTCCAAGAAGATAGCTCTTGGACATCAAAATCATCTTAGAAGCCAGTCATCACAATCTATAAATACACACTCTCTTCTAATTCTTTCATCTAACAACACTAAAGCAGTCATCATAGTTGGAATAGTTTGGCCATTCCATGCACCATTATATTGTTACAGAATGATTACAATCAAGTGAATTAAATTTGTAAGTAATATGCAAATAATTTCAGTGTATTTGATAAAAACTGTATCCTAGATATGAATCTAAAAAAGAAAAGCAGACCACAGAAACAGTATCACTGCTTTGACGCCGGGTGCTGCCAGTTTGCAAAACTGAGCAGAAACCTGCGCACACAAGGAGGAAGGCTGCCATGAAAATATGCGTGGCTTTATGCCAAGTATAGTTCTTACATTGCGATGTGAGCGTGGAAAAGGGTATATACAACATTTTTGTGTGTACGCATCATTTTTACATGAGGCCCCTGGTCACTATTTTGCTCTGTGTCTGTTTCACTGCTTTGATAACACTCTGAACTAAAACTGTGTCAACCTGTGGAAAGCTTTCAGGACAAAGTTAATTCTACCACAGTGCTCCAGGGGCTGTTTATGAGAGATCTTTTTTCACCAGCTGTTATTAAATGCCAACATGACCTCTTGACCATTTTCTTACTATTTTAGTTTCCTTTAACTATATTATGGATGTTGAATTATTTGTATAATTATCTCGCAGTTTTGTGTGTGTAATTCTGTATGATGGCTGTTGTAACTCTGAAGTTTCAGCACTGGATTTCTCTATCTATCTTAAAACCTGATTTAGCAAAGGGGGTTATTCTGGTCTATGATTTGTGACTAAGTTAGTCTCTGGGTTATTCTCTGCTGAAGAAGGTTCTGACATTTCTCAACCCATTTCCCTGAAAATAGGGTAATAGAGGCTTTTGTTAATGAAGGTCAGCTTTCAAGAAATGATTCCTAATAATTCTGACTTACTGGCAGAGACATCCAAGAGAGGTATGTCAAAGGTACTTTCTGATATAATTAGAAATCAGTGAATTTCCAGAAGAAATTATTTTTTTGGAAAATGGAAAAAGAAAAACTTAAATGTGTGGTGACCCATGAATGTTTTTTAAAGAATAAAAACATTCATTTCTATTGGAGAAAAACATGCTAAAGATGATTTAATGTCTTTTAAGAAAAAGAATGTGTTTGGTAGGAAAGACAGCTGTTGCAATTGGTAGGACACATTTCCAGGAATAAAAGCTAAGAAAGAGATTAATAGTGGAGTGGAAAAAGCAAAGATACATACTTTTGTATTTGATGTGAAAGACTACAGTAGTTTAAGAAAAGAACAGTCTAGTGATTAATAGAGGGATTGTTTTGTCTTGGTAGAGTAATATATATTGCTCTACTTTCCCCTATTGTATTATTGATATGTAGCCTTAGAATGCCTAATCTCACAGACATACCACTGTTTATAAGGTATTATTGTATATTACTTATCCCCACCTTCCCTTCTATATCTATAACCTAAGGCAATTAGATGTAGTAAAAAGACAAGCAGGAGTTAAGTTGCACATAAAATAATGTATTATTGATAATATTCATAAATAATAACAAGATGCAAAGTACATTTGAATATTGGCAACCATACAACCTGATAAAATGGTGATGTGTAATTCAGGTGGCACACAGACTTGTAGTTACTTAAAATGTCTCTAGTTAAGGCATCATTGGTGCTCAGCTTTCTTCAGAACAAGCCTCAAGCCTGTCTCAATATGGCTGAAGCTGTGTTCTTCATTGTGCTGTTCTTGTCAGTTCATGGTGTGATGGTCTTCATCAGTTGTTAACAAGAGAAAGATACTTCTACATCATCACAGGTTAGCAAGAGAGATGCTTCTTCATCATATGTTGGTTAGAGAGAGAGAGAATGTGGTTAAGCAAGCAAATTTATGGGTTTTCTGTCCAACTCCTACAGCCAATAGAACATCATGGTACTTAAAGGCCTCTGACACAAGCCAATTCCAAACAGCCATACCTCAGACCAATGGGAGAAATAGAACATCTTAACACCTACCAACCCCTCCCCAACCTCAAGAGCATATGTTAAGCTAACCTGGTTTCCTTGCGGGTGTTGAAAGCCTTTAGCAGAGAAATACTCATCAAACTGGTTTAAGACACATCCCCCAAATCCTGTCATAAAATTAGTCGTAAACGGGGCAAACACGAATGCCTCTCACCAAAGTAACACTAGATTACTTTGCTTTGCCTAAATTACAAATAAAGACATACAAAACATTTATCAAGTTATATGCAAAATCTCACATCACAACAGGGAGTCAAATAGAAACTCAAAGCTGGCTGGCACAAGCAGACTAAAATGCTTGAGGTACCAGGACACTTGGGCAAACAGTATAGGGGGGAGTAGTACAGACAGGTTCAATGAGCTGATGGACACTGAAGTTTGTAAATGTAAAATACAGAAAACCTGGGTGGGTTAAGTTCATGGAATATAGGATTTAAGCACAAATTTAAAATTATAAAGACAACAATTTTGTGAACGAAACAGCTTTTTAAGTGGCTGTTTGGTTTAGACCTTATGAACATTCTCTTGATTACAAATTCTGTTTTTTAGGGTTATGAATTTCTCAAGCACCTGGGTTATGCAATTTACCCAAAATCTAATAAGAGATCTTCTGGGAATAAAAAATGATGTAAATGTTTTTATCTTAAACGTAATAAAATTGTGACAGGTAATAAATATCTTATCTTGTTCAATACATCTTTAACCATTGCAGTCAAAGCTTTTATCTAGTCTTTTATAGTTCTGCCATCTGAAATCGGTGAAATTAAGTAATGAAACCTCTTTACTGACTTAGACTTGTTCCTGTCTGATGACTAAGCTACAAATTCTCTTCATTTTAGCCTTTTTAGTTCAGACTCTATGCAAAGATACAAGATACAAGAAGTTTATTGTCATGTACACAGTAAAAACACATCTTAAAACCATGTAATGAAATTCTTACTTTGCTTGCTCAATTTCATATACAAAGACAGAAAAGACAAAAGAAACATAAAAATAAATAGCAATTACAATTATAAGACTACAAAATAAGGTGCACAGTGCCTGATGACACACAGCAGTCAGTACATTTATGAGACTATGAGTTATGGTTTGGATTGACTTTAACTTTTAGCATTGTTGAGAAGTCTGATTGCTTGTGGAAAAAAACAATGCGTCAGTCTTGTGGTGCATGAGTTCACACCCCTGTAGCACCTGAGAGAAGCAGCGTGAAAAGCGTGTGTTGAGGATGCTCATTGTCTTTAATTATGTTGTGTGCCTTCCTGATGACCATACTAGTGTATATGTCCTGTAGGGAGGGGAAGGTTACTCCAGAGGTGTGCTGTGAAGTTTTAATTACATGCTGATGTGCCCTCTTTTCCTGCAAGGAGCAGATACCGTGCCATACAATAATAGAGCAGGTGATAACACTCTCTATTGTACCCCTGTAGAAATTGCTAGTTACAGGGACTTATTTTTTGTAGGAATGTTTATCAGTTATACATGTTGACTTGTGACTTGTATTTTAGAAGACAATTCATTCTGTAGTTTAAGAAATCTCATCTTCTCCCCTAGACTTCATATTTTGTTTTTGCAATTTTGTGCATATACAATATAGTGGTTGTTGGTGTGCTTTCTTCCTATTGACTGTGTTAAAATGATGCACTCCAAGGGGAATTACAAGCCTCATGAATTATTCCATGTGTTTTTCTCTTGATCAGCTTCTGTTCCTCTCTCATACAGAATTCATGTTACAACTGTGACATTATTGTCTATGGATTTTTACTAAATCCAAATTGTGTTTTATTTTTTTCTCTGTTTGATCAGCACATTGAGTAAAGCAAAAAAATAGGATTAGAGACATGGATATAGATAGATAAATACTTTATTTGTCCTCAAGGAAAAATTAAACCTTTATAGAAGTTTAAGAGAGACAGGGAAAGAAAAAGTATATATATAATTTATAAATAACATAACAAACAAAAAATTTCCAAACACACATTAAAAAAAAAACACTTCTGGTTTGTATACCGGAGAGCTTCTGCTGTCAATAACAAGCTTAAAGGTGGCAATAAGATGGTCAGTCCCATCCAGATGCAAATTTGAATACTGCTAGTCCAGCTTGTTGTCTCCATAAAATGAACATGCTGTTAGTAGTTTTTTCAGAATGATTCATCATTAGAGTCTTGATATCAAAGTGAATCATTTCTGTTGCCAAGTTTAAAAATAAACATCAATCGGATGTTGCAGTCCCCTCCTAAGCATTAACATGGATGAATTCAATCAGCATTTCAAAGTCTGGATCACACGTATTGGCTTTATGTATTGCATATGTCTCCAGGCCCTCTCCTGCTTTTTCCACTACACCTGATCATATCAGATGAATACTGTCCAAACTTAGCTAGCATTTGAAATAGGAGTTTTAAGCTGGTTCCCCATAGTATTAAAAATACAACAGTACCTGAACTTGCTGTAATTCACCATCAGATGTAGTCTTTCAGCTTAAAAATCAATCGAACATTCCTTGTTATGGTTGGCCTTATGCTTATCCTCACTCCAGAGCTTTGCCTTCTCCATCCTCCGATGTGCTGATCCTGCAATAAGGTGTGAGATAACTCCTTTAGCGGTAGTGATTGCAGCATTACCGGTCAAGTATGTCCCAGTTTCTAGTCCTCAGAATCTCTTTCATACTCAGATGTTGTAGGCATAAGGTACCTTTACTGTAGATCCATTATGCTCACCCATTTTGTGACATCTCTCAAGTTCACAGCTTGTGCAAAAAGGCAGCTGAGATGGGCTGAAGCTTCAGACTGTGATGACACCAACATATCTTCAATTCATTTTAAAAATCCATTTAAAAATATTATAGTAACCAGTAACCAGCCAGAGGCCATATCTTAACACTATTAATTAATAACATTCACTAAAAAATAAAGTTTATCAAAAAGTTTATTAAAAAAAGAGAAGGAAGAGAGCTTCTGTAGAAGGCAACTGTATAATGCAATGCCCGGTTTTATGATCTGCCCATTCCATTAAATCTGCTTTCTTTTCAGGTGTCACTGTTTTTGACATGATCGGGCTATGTCACCGCTACTTCCACATTTGATACATTTAACAAATGGGCCACCATCTTCTGCTTCATATATCTTTGTAAATGTTTTTTATGCGTTCTGACATGATGCCTCTACTCTACTCATCTTTCATTCATTAAATATTTGGCTGCAGGCAGCTCCTTGTTACGGAATACCAACTTCATCTTTTTCTGTATTCTACCTTCTTTATCATGGTTTGTCATGTTCAAGTGTTTAGGGTTAATGTTGTCCATACCAAAGCACCTATATAGTATATCTCTTTTATTAACACCTCCAGTTTAGATCTTTGTATATCAAGTGTTTTCACATTTGTTTCAGTGGCTTTTTCTTTTTCCATTACTGACTCATTAATTATAACTATTCTGTTATTGACATATATATTTTCAGTGCTTTTTAAACAATCTCCTAGCTATGTTCTAATTGTTCCCTACTTTTTATTTCTGTCTTTGTTAACAATGTTTGTACTGCTTTGTAATAGTTCATGTAGTATTGCTTTTCAGTACCTCAAAAATATTTTTCTGTTAATCTTTTCAAATTACTGTTCTTTAGTTGGTTGTTCTGTGTTTTAAGCTTCATCTATTAGCTTCCCTTTTATTTTCTAACTTCCTGGTTTTCTCTTCTATTATGCATACATGAATCAATCCATCTTAAGCCACCTTAATCCAGTTTTGAGTTATCTGAGGCAGAAGAGCTTTCTGACAGAACAGCACACAAGGCAAAAAGCAATTATGGGATGGTGTCCAGTCTCAATGGTTTCATTATTTTAATATCCTGCATGTGTTTCAGCTGCTTGAGCAGCATAATTCTTCAAACGTACCTTCTCCTGCTCTTCACTCTTTGTTTTACCTTTTCCTTAGTGTTCTACTTGAAGTACTCAATTTAATATTTCAAGTCCTTCAAGTTTTTTTTTCTTTCTTCACTTTGCTGTTGTTTGTTCTCTTCAGTATCAAAGTTACTTTTGAAAGCTCTATGCTATGATTTTTTGATGACTGTTTCTGGGAAACTCTGCAATATTTTTAAAGTTTCAGTATATTTATTAAAACAGTAAGTCCATTCACTTTCTTACACCTGGTTGCTTTTAAAGCATTTTTTTGTTGAAAAATCAAGTTCAGTTATTAAATCTAGCCAGCCTTTCTTTTTTATAATTTTTTTTTCTGAGAAATCATTTTCCTCTCTGCAGAATCTTTTTTTAGTTTATCTTCCATTTTTTGTTCTTCCAGTTGTCACAAACTCCATTCTGAGTCATAACAAGTTTTAGGAAAGCCACCCATATATTTGGTATCCTGGCTGCGAAGTTGCAAAAGTATAAACAGCACTGATGTGCACAAAACCGAGTCCAAGACAGAATTGAGGGATTAGGGAAAAGGTGGAGGCTTTTAAAGGGGAAGAGAGGAAGTGAGGTCCAAGGGGTCGGGCTCATAAGGGTCTTCAAACATATGCTCGAGCCTGAATGTGACATCAAAGGGGCCGGAGCCGGCAAGGTCTTCTTCCATAGGCTCGGACCCTGAAGTGACGTCAAGAGGGCTGGTGGGATCTCCCGTGAATGATCTAAAGGCAAGGGAGAAAAAGAGTCTGTGCACTTTGCCACATCCTGGCTTGACTCAGAATTGCCCTTACTCAAACCCTTTAGCTCCCTCCCATGCACACGTGTGTGACACAGTTCACCACTGCCCTATTATTCCTCCTCCTGCTTTTAGCTGATGACTCCTCTGGACATCTTACACAAATTTCAATAGCTCAGTGTTTTGCAGTATCAACTGTAGAACCAGCTGTAAAGAACAGTGCAGTATCACTGAGATATACCAATAATATTCTACTTGAAGAATGCATATGTAGTTCTTCCAGACGACAAATTTGGACTTTTGATGATTGATTATAAGTAACAAATAGCAGTGCCCAATGTGGCATTATGCAGAAATACTTTGGCTATATTCTGTTCCGTTTTATTGCAAAGAAAGCACTTGTGCAGTAAATAAATCATTTTGAAGGCAGCATAGATTATGAGAGGTAAGTAAGCCTGCTGAAAGAGTAAAATTTGTACAAGATAATAAAGTATATTTTTAAGTGTAAATCTATTTTTTTTAGAATGACTAAATGATTAATTTTCATGTTCTGACCAAAGACTTGCTATCTTTTCTATTCCATTTGCCTACTGCTTAAAGCTACACAAACATTTTTGGCAAAGAGTGCTATACAATAATCCTTTGCACAGTATTCAGAACACAAAATTGCATTTACTAATTCATTCTTTACTTCTACGAACAGTTTTCTTTTAAACAAATGCATTAGTCAGAGTATTTGTAAACTGTTTTACATTACATTACACTTTTGAATATATATTTGATTACACGAGTAAAAAAAAGTTTCCTTTGAGCAGAAGCCCAAATTATTATTTAAGACAGCAATTGCAATATTTTAGGAGCTTAGAGTCTGATCTTTATTTTGATAAATAATATTCATACTTTACAGCTGATTAACACTAGAATTACAAGAGCCTGCGCGAAAACTCGTAAATCCGGCCCACCTTAAATCCTTTCTCACCTCTCCATCAGCGTCTTTTGTCCTGTAAATGTGTCAATAAGCAGCAAGCAGTCTGGTTTCCTATCCCACCGCCCACCTCCGCAGTTCAATTCTCAAAGAAGTTTCTCAGTGCTCAGTGTTTATCTTTGAATGAAGTGCTGGAGCTTTATAGGGTAAAATAGTACATCGTCATTTGGAATACATACATTTCATGTGTGTTCAGTGTCATCAACAATCTCTGTAAAAACATTGTTAACTCAGAAACATTTTTCATGTTTTAGTAATAATTGGCAAAATGTAGACATGAAATGTGTAATGTGTGAAGCCTCAAATACAAATATGAAATAAACACTTTCACAAAAAAGTACAAGTATAACAAAACAAGTGCACTTTTATTCAAGAACTTAACCGAAGAAAAAAGTAAGCAGGTTACAGTAGGTGGTTGACACGACAGCTTGCATGGTGCAATGCTAAGAACTGCTGCCTTTCAATCAAGAGGTTGCGGTTTCGATATCAGCTGCTTCCCAAATTTACCATTTTGAGTAGTGAGCTGCACTTATTGTTAATATCATATAATAAAAACATACATTTGATTTGCGTCTGTCAATTTATAGTACTTGTCAAAGTTAGCTGGGTTTTTTTCAGTTTTTATTCTCTCACTCACATTCACAATCTTGGGCAGTGTCCACATGTTGCTGCATGTTGGTGTTTCTTTTGAACTCCAGTAGATGCAGAGTAGAGAATAGTACAGAGAGGTCAGTTCTGCGCTATATACAATCATCAGATTCAAACAGTTCACACACACACCCACAAGGACCGTCCTTCCTACATTTATGACATGTGTATAAGGTTTGAAGCCTGAAGTCCAAATATCAAATAAACACTTTTACAAAAGGTACAAGTATAACAAAACAAGTGCGCTTTTATTCAAGAATATAACCAAAGAAAAAAGAAAGCAGGTTACGGTAGGTGGTTGATACAACAGCTTGCATGGTGCAATTCTAAGAACTGCTGACTCCCAATCAAGAGCTTCTGGGTTCGATGCTGGCAGCTTCTCAAGTTTACCGTTTTGAGTAGAGAGCTGCTCTTATTGTTATTATTATACAATAAAAACATACATTTGATTTGTTACATGAACAAAGATGATATCTTTTGAGGTTTTCTGTATTTTAAAGTAGTTTAATTCAGATAAGATTCAGCAAAATAACACCCTCATAAAACTTCATGAAAAACAATTAAATCATAGGTCTCAGCACATGAGCCCTACAAGTACAGAGTTCTGAGTTTGAATTTTCTCCCTGTAACCATGCAAGTTAGGTTAACTGGTGACAATGTATGACACGTGTATGTGTATTTGTATTGGAGACTGCGTCCTGTAATTCCTTATATCTCGTCCATGTTGGTTTATGCATTGTGCACATGCTGCTCAGAAAGGCTCTGGAACTATGATCCTGTGCTGAAATAATCAAGTCAGGAAAATGCATGAATTATTTGGTGATAGTAGTATTAGTCATAGCAGCAGCAGTAGTAGTGGTATTTTCACATTTACAGAGCAAAGTGAAGTTTTTACTCACATGTCTGATTGTACAACATGTGCCAACTCACCAGCACTGTGAAAAACAAGCATGTATTAAATGCAGTTATCAAAATGATCACATACAGTGCTTGGCTGATGCCTTTAACCAAGGATAAAAGGGAACCACAGTCTAACCCAGCAGCAAATGACACAGTGACACAAACAAGGACCAATCTTGGAAAAGGAGCCAATCTATCATAGGATCCATTCATGCGCACACCACAGTCACACTCCCACAGGGGCATTTTAGTATTGACCTACCATACAAGTACCTAAGATGCGCAAGAATAATCATATCATCTGTGGAAACCCCAAGCAGCCATAAGAAGAATATCCAGATGCTACAAACACAGCGACTGAAAGTGGTAACCACTGTGCAACCAATAAAATTGCCATTTACAATTCTCTACATACTGTTTAGGGTTACACAGTATGTGAGAGATAGAAACTTAAAGTAGCATTCTTATTATTTAAAGCCATGGTTCTCAAACTTAGTCCTGGGGATCACACATGCCTGCTGGTTTCAGTTCTAACCAGATCCAAAATCCATAAGTCATTTTACCTCAAGCAGATTTAATTTAAATAGTTTTTTTTTTTTTCTTATTCATTATTATTAAAGCACAGAAATGCAAAGATTACATTTTTAAGGCATTTAAAAATATTTGTATTTATATCTGTATTTTTGCTCTAGCTCTTTTGTTGTTTTCTTGTGGCAGACGGCCGGGGCATCCCTTTAATGGAAGGTCCGAGGGATAGAGCAAGTCCAGACTGGAGTGCTAAAGGGCAGCTCTCCTGGCATGCAGCAGAGCCACAAGTATGGAGCATGGAAACTCAACCCTGTTGCAGCCAGTGGCCACCACCAAGGGGGCACCTGGAGAACTGCTGAGCCCTTGTGTGCAGCACTTCTGCCACACCCACAAGTGCTGCCGGAAGTAGGTCAACAAGCACCCGGAACACTTCCGGGTGCCTCATAAATGGAGCCAGCAGCCACCACTCCAGGAGCCAGAGTCAGCTCGAAGAGGACGAAGCTTGCCAGGAGGAGTGAAGGTGGACAGAAAGAGAAAGAAAGAAGAAGAAGAAAGAGTTTTTGTGCTGGACTGTATTTAGTGTGTTTATGACTGTGCTGTACAAGTAGAAAATGGAGGAAAGTGTTTGCCACTGGAAAAAATAAATAAAATAAATAAAGCGTGTGTTTGCACTTGTGTCCCATTTCTGTCTGTGTCAGGGTTGGGGAAGCTAATGTGCCCCTTGGTGGTCTTAACAACAAGCAGAACAGACACCTTGGCAAACAGCACTGACTGCTGAAAGACTGTATCTAATTCAGAGTCATCATGCACACTGAACATCTTGCTTATCTGTCAGCAACACTTATAGCAGTGATTTGGGACTCACTGATCATAAAGCAGTACTTTTCACTGTTTCATTACCTCTCCTTTCTCTTTCCTGTAAGCATCAATTTTCTTTCAGAAACCTTAAAACTATCTGTCCTTCTATCCCAGCTCAATCAATTTCTAATGTTTTTCTCTATTCTATTCCATCGACGCTAGATAGTCTTGTTGACTACCATAACTCAGACCTTCATTCCGCACTAGATAAAACAGTTCTGTTAAAGGAAGTTTCTTTTAAGCATTCAGCTCCGTGGTATAATTCATAATTACTGTTTATGAAAACAGCTAGCCGACGCCTTGAGAGAATGTCACATAAGACTGGCCTCACTGTGCATATCCAGTCTTTCTCTGACCATCTAAGGGCTTACAGGGATGCAGTAATTATAGCCAAGAACACACATTATTGCATAATAATAGACATTGACCATGATAATCTGAGGGTTTTGTTGTCTTTGGTAAATCAGCTACTTTAAACTGTGTCTTGCCTAATTATCTCCTCTGCTGGAGTCTGTGAAAAATGTCTCCACTTTTTCCATAACAAAATTAAAGATCTAAATTATTCAAGTTACATAAATCCATCTTCCATTTATATCTTTCCCTGTCTTCCAACTCCATTCAGTTCCTTTTCTAAATTTTCACCAGTCACATCTGCATTTGGTAATGACCTGCTTTGTAAGATGAGGCCGACTGCTTGTGTACTAGGCCCCATCGCCACCCCACTTCTAAAATCCTGCCTTCATGCCATAATCCCAACTGTTACACCAATAATACATACATCCCTTGACACAGGCTTTGTGCCAGCCACTTTTAAAATTTCTTCTATAAATTCTGTTATTGATGCTGACAATCTTAACATTTTTTGGCCTATCTCTCACTTACCTTTTCTGTCAAAAGTTCTTCATCATGTTACTTAACTTCTAATAATTTGAATGATCCCTTTCAGTCTGGGTTCAGAGTGCAGCACAGACGTGAAACTGTCCTGCTAAAGGTAACCAATGATTTGCTTATGGCAGCAGACTCTGGACAGACCAGCATATTAATTCTGTTAGACTCAGTGCAGCATTTGACACTGTCAGACATGACACTCTACTGTACAGAATGGAGAACATGCTGGGTATCTCTGGCACTGCCCTCCAGTGGTTTAAGTCCTATCTGACTAATAGGCAAGAGTTTGTTAGTCTTGTAAACAGCAGATCCAGCTCAGCGCCGATCACACAAGGGGTTCCTCAGGGCTCTGTCCTCAGTCCTCTACTCTTCTTTATCTATATGTTTCCCTTTGGCCATATTATTTGTGGCTTTGGACTGGATTATGCAGATGATACTCAGCTCTGTTTCAGTGTTAAAAGGGAAACTTCATCAGAGCTTACTCACTAAGTAAAAATAAAGCCTGGATCATGCATGACTCTTTATAATTAAATTGCAACAAAAAGGATCTCCTGCAAATTGGTACTAAAGCAAAATTTTACAAAATGAGCTTGGAGGTTAACCTTTTCAGTTACTCTTGATGGTGATCTCAGTAGACCTCCTTCTAATGCAAGGAATCTTGGTGTCATTTTTTATTCCTCCCTTTCTTATTCCAACCAAATAAACCACATTAAGAAACTTTCTTCCTTTCACCTACGTAACATACACTGAGTTCGCTCATTCCTCTCCATTACTAATGCTGAGACACTTGTCCATGCTTTTATCACATCCCATATCGATTATTGTAACTCTCTACTGGCAGGCGCCCCTTCTAATCTTATAAAGCAGTTCCAGCTGATTCAAAACTCTACTCCCAGAGTCATTACATAAACCAGTAACAGTGAGCACAACACATTCTACCCCTTCTTTCAGTTTAACTCTCTGTCCAGATGCTCAGGATAACTTGTGCTCTTTTTAGTATTATACTTTGGTTATTTTTTCTTTTATTCAGTTTAATGATTTTATATCTTGTATTTATTTGTTTATTGTTCTATGCCGGAAATATTTTTATCTTAAGTCCCTATAGCTGTATAAATAAAATATTATTTTACTATTATTAATTAAATAACTAGAACATCTGAAAAAGCAGAATGACAATCATGATGATGATGAAAATCTAAAAAAACAAGTTAAAAAACGTTACATTTTCTCCATGCAATATACATAATGCTTGGTACATTCCATTATAAATTTATTAAACTTAGATTTGTAATTTCTACTTTGACACCAAAACACAGAAACTAGGAATGACAGCATGCTTAATTAGGCTAGGTGTCCAATTTGAAAACAAGAGTTAGATAGTACAAAAACCTGCAACCACAGTGCAGCCCCCAGGATCGTGTTTGAGAACCACTGGTTTAAAGTTAAACATTCAGTGTCTTAGCCACCATTTGACACTAACTACAAAATATGTATTTTTTAACGAATTCTAATTGGTACAGTACATTAGATTTCTGACTACCACTACCACTGCACCACTCTGCTGTCCATTTTTGTATGTACATCCACCATTTTGAAATGTAATTCATTTATTTTACTAACTCATTGTCTTTGGTTTATTTTGGTAGATGTGGCACTCTGATAAATAATACACTTCTTCTAATTCATTTTACTGTTACTGTTAGCTTTTTGTATTAACATATTTGGTGATCTTTAGGATGACTTTTTTCACTAGTTTGTCAGTTTTAGTTTTCCTGTGTCCCCCTTCTCGAATGGACCAAGTACCATGCTGGAAAATGAACTGTGGAAAGGTAGTTCTAAGTACAGTACTACCTCAAAGCCACAAAAAAAAAAAAACAATATTAATATTATACTGAGCATGGCTGCAATTCAAAACTCCTGATGTTGAGCAAAGTAGCAGTTGTGCTCAGGATCCAGATGTTATGGAGTTTTTGGGATAGTAACACTTTTTAAAACTTTAATATAATATTATTTTGATAAAAGAAACCTTTGCTTAATGAGGAGGAGCCTTGCCCCTTTTGCTAGAATTTTGCTAGAAACAAAGAACGTTCTCAGTGTTTCTCCTCACTTATACTGTGTATTACCTAAGAAATGGAAAAAATTCAAGCTGTCTATCATAATAATACTAATATTAAGTATACATAAAATATATTTTGTTAATGAAACAATGATAAGCTAGAGTACAGAGAAGCAGGTACAATGAGAGAAATGTACAACAGTGTGTTTTTGCAGTAGGGTCTTAGGTCTTACATATTTTTATCATAGTATTATTACACCATCCTCATGACATACAGCATGCATCCTGGCAGTGATGCCCAGACTCAGCCAGGATGCCATGTCAACAGCTTTTTAGGTGAAGACTAGTCTAAGATGGTGATATATATTCCCACAGTCCACTAGTACAAGCCGGTAGCAGAACTATTCTGTTGTTACACTTGAAGTTCCCAAGGAAGCTACTAGGAAATATAGTGTTTACCAGAGTCTCTACAAGATCAAAGATGAACCAAAAGTGCTTCCTATCAGATTGTAGTACTTCTGGCTTAGCCTTTCAAGTTTTTCCTCCACCTCGGCCATATGTGCTTGGAGTTAGGAGACGAGCTGGGGCTAAAATTTGTCTGGCAAGGAGGCATAGAAAGCCAGTAGGTTGTCGAAAAGGAATGCTGAGAGAAACAGTTAAGAAGGACTACATAAAAGTTAACATCCTGTAGTTAGTCAATAGGTGGATAGGCCCAGAGGAGCATAGTGTTTATTATTGTGTCCCCTTTGTTTATGTTATTTTGGCCCTTCCGTGTATCCTTCCCTTTAGTTATTGATTTGATACAATAAATACCCTTCTTATGCTTTTACTGGACTCTGCTGGTGTCTTATTGGGTTTGGGGTCCATTATTCAGGTTACGTATATGAGTGCAAAGTTTATTGAATCCACAGACCACCAAGCCTATTGAATACTGATTGAACTTTATTGTTGCCTGTACTTCTTCTCTTCTTTATTTGCCAGTTCTCTTCTGCTATGTGCTTTTCCCTGCAGCCCGGACTTCAAAGACTAGTGATATATTATCAAATAAATCTTTTATTGATAGAATTATTATTTATAATTATAACAGCAAGGATAGGAAGATGCCATTATAACTATAGCAGCTACTTATAAAAGACACTTAAATTAAGAACACAAAATAATTGCAGCTGAGGAGTTACAGCATAAAGCAAAATATTTTTTAAACATTTCGTAAAATTGTTCAGCACATAATTAAACTATTTAACAGAGTCACTGCTAACATTTAATTCACTTTTTTTCCCTAATTGGGGATCATGCCACAGAAAAAGACGTCTTTAATAATAATAGTAATAATAATAATAATAATACAAAGACATTTTGAACAGTTAGACTCTAATATCTAATGTACATTCATTAATCTTTTAGATGATAAAAGAAAAAAAAAATCAGCGAATTATCTTCCCTGACAATGAAGTGGTATGAAAACTGAGGAGACAACACACAGTGAACAGCAAGAAGTTGCATGATACTTTGAAGTTTCAATGTTATCATGATGAAAAGAAAAGGATTAGGCACAAGGTACCAGACATGGAAACAAAGCCCCCAAGCAGCAGAGGATCCAATTAAGACCAGATTGTAATGCCTTAGATATTGGGGGGTTGTATAGTTAGAATGAATTTCTCCCACAGCAATCAACTGACAGGCTTCAGCAATGTGGAAAAATAGTTATAGTTTTGTGGACAAAAAAAAAAAAAATCTGCAATTCCTCAAGTCACTATGATGAATACACTTCTTCCTAGCCAGCAGAAATGATTGCAGGAGAGCACTGTATAAAGCAGGGTAAGTTTTCTAGCAAACCCAAGGAAAAAACAATAAGCACAGTGTAACACCTAATGTAAATTCCTGCAGCTAGTTTTTAACCCAAGGATTTCTACCACACTACATTAACTGACCTAAATGAATACTGTAACCAAAATTGTTTTTTTTAATATATTACTTACCTTAAGTAGTTTTTAGTGATGGCAGAAAAAATATTGTCTGCTGTCTTAATGCAGAATTAAGGTAACACATTTTCTGATTGAATGGGCATCTTTGGTGATCAATGCTGGACAAAAGTAAACACTATTAAAAACATCCATGAAAAAACAAAACTCACATTTCTCATGTTGCATTATAAACATATCAAGTCATTCAGTCGTTTAATCACAAAGTACTAAATGCAAAATTTTACAAAAATTGTGTTAAATAAACCAGCTTCCAAAAAAATGTTCACCTGAACTAAAATGGAACATGTTCAGACTGGACATTTGAACTGAAGACTTAAACACCCCACCATTTATTGGTCACAAGACCATCCCTTCCTTACTTATTCATTGGCTAACATTGCACCCCACCTGATAGCAAAAATCCAAACTTCACTGAGAATCCCACATAGCTAAAGATTAAACATTAAAGCAAAGTGAGTGAAAATATTATCAGGAAAGAGAATATGGCTCATACTTGTGCATATCTGAGATGCTTCAACAAGCAGATGTTTAGTTCACCCATGCAGTTTCACAGACCACTTCTAAGTAATCCACTGTACTCCAGTTGTGGATTTTAATATGCAAATCAAATGCTCGTTCACATCCAAATGTGTTCCATTTTGTTGAAAAGAACATTTCCGGTTGTAGTGTATTTAACAATATTTCAATAAAAATAAATGTGTCTGGGATGTTGTGTTCCTACAGAGCAATTAGATGAACTGATATTTGGATTATGTGGCACAAATAATGTGAAATTGTATCATAGACTTTTTTTTTTAAATTGCTTGTTCTATATTAAACTTTGTTATGTCTTCTGCATAAGAACATGGGATGAGAAATTTTTCTCGGCCATCACCACAGACTACATCGTATAAGTAGCAGATTAAAAAATATAATTTCGGGGTGAACTATTTCTTTCACTCCCATATTAAAAATCCTCCAAAAGTACTGTCATGGTTATTCTTTTTTTGTGTAAGACTGCAAAAATCAGTCCATTGCAGAGTTTTTGAAATATCCATTTATTCAATATTTTTTTTTATTTTCAAACTTCTCTACCCACTAGTTCTGTCCACTCATGGCTATTAATGTTTTGGTCATCTTGACATGTTTATCACAAAAAGATTCTCTGAAGCCTTTAAAATTAATGGAATATGACTGTATGTTATTAATAATAAATGTTTGCTGCCATTGCATATGAAATCTAATACTGTATTAATCCAAAATAAAGGATCTCCAATCAGTTTTACTCTTTCTTTATTTTTTTCTTAGTTTCAATTTCCTCCTTATTCAGAGGAATGAGCTTTCATTTGACCTGCCACATTTTTTTGTGCTTTGATGAGAATTTGGCATGGCAATATTTATTTCTTCTACATACAGAAGAACTGTAAGGCAGAGTGCACAGAGTATTTTTAGGCCAAAGCCAGTTAGGTTAATCAGGTGCACGAAACACACGGGAAAGCACAATGATTAAAGCTGCTGCCTCAACGATAAATGGGTTCAAATCCCGGTCACTGTTTCAGTCCCTTTTTATCCCAGAGACTGACTAGTTACTTCCCCCTGGGATGCTGTTTTACTCCCACATCCTAAAATGCCAGGTCAATTTTTTTTATTTTAAACTGGCCACGTATTTGAATTGTCTACATTATTGTGCCCTACTGGACATCAGGGTTAACTTGGATCCCATCTTGCAACTGTTGCTGTTAAGCAGCTTTGTATGTGTTCTGTACAAAAATATGGATATTACAGTCAGAAAAATAACTGGATGACTGAAAATACTCTTCTAAATAACAGCCACTGTTTTGTAAGGGGGATAGCATGTCAGTTTACTTGCACATTAATACTGAAGCCATAAGTTATTAGCATCAATAAAAACGTGTCAAAAATAATTACTATATGAGAGGAAAAAAAACGTATTTGACACATCAAATCACATATTATCAGTGAACTTTTTCTGGGATCCATGCTGAGATTATTACTCTTTCAACTGTTTGTAATTTAATTTAGCAATATATATTCAAAAATTGTGAGGAAACCTGCAGAAAACTGTTGTTGACACCAAAATTAGTGGTATAAGTAATACTGAGGATGCAAGAAAAGCAATTCAATGACACTTGGTAAGTCTTCAAAATAAGCCCAATGCTTTTTAATGCAGGTCATGCAAAGTGCCAAATGATGTAAGGTTTGTGAGCGTGGGGGCCAGTCGATGATATCAATTCTTTCATCCTCCAGGAACTGCCTGCATACTCTCGCCACATGAGGCTGGGCATTATCGTGCACCAGGAGGAACCCAGGACCCACTGCACCAGCACAGTATCTGACAGTGGGCCCAAAGATTTCATCCCGATACCTAAAGGCAGTCAAGGTGCCATTGTCTAGGCTGTAGAGGTCTGTGCATAACCTCCATGGATATGCCTCCCCAGGCCATCACTGACCCACCACCAAACCGGTCATGCTGAATGATGTTACAGGCAGCATAACATTCTCCACAGCTTCTCCAGACCCTTTCACATCTGTCACATTTGCTCAGGGTGAACCTGCTCTCATCTGTGAAAATCACATGGCGCCAGTGGTGGACCTGCCAATTCTGGTATCCTATGGCAAATGCCAGTTGAGCTCCACAGTGCCGGGCAGTGAGCACATCCATGACCTGGAGACTGTGCTGGGAGACATAGCAAACCTTCTGGCAATGGCACATATTGATGTGCCATCCTAAAGAAGTTGGACTATCTGTGCAACCTCTGTAGGGTCCAGATATCGCCTCATACTACTAGTAGTGGCACTAACCGTACCCAATGGAAAACTGGTGAAAAAACAGTCAGAAAAGATGAGGAGGAAAAACATGTCAGTGGCCTCCACCTGTTAAACCATTCCTGTTTTGGGGGTCGTCTCATGGTTGCCCTTCTAGAGCACCTTTTGCTAATTTCATTAACACCACAGCAGCTGAAACTGATTAACAACCCCCTCTGCTACTTAACTGACCAGATCAATATCCCAGAAGTTTCATCAACTTGATGCCAAACTCTGATTTAAAAGTGTTTCTTTAATTTTTTTGAGCAGTTTATATACATATATGCATATACATTTAGTGACACTGACCTACAAGAACCCTAATCTTAAGAGGATTTATGAGCTGATATAGACACAATAATCTAACCCTCCTTACAGTCCATAGTCTATAGTGTAGCATAAAAATTGTTAAATGTAACTCATAAGATGGTATGCTCAAACTCTGCAACATATTTTTAAAAACTATATGCTATAAAAAACTATATACAGTTTTTGTCCAGCATTCCAACAAAGATTTGCCAATATGAGTTCACAGCCTACATCCAAGAACCAATACAGAATATATTAAAAAGTATTTTTTTTAACAAAGCAAAGGGGATGGATACTTAGAGGGATAATGAAAAATAATAAGAAATAAAGAAACCATGCTATATCACCCTGTTGTATAGGCATGTCCATTGTTTGCCTTGTGGTATGATTCTCTCACTTTAGCCATCCCATTACCATAAACGGCACATTTTGGTTGACATCTCTTCCTCTCAGTCATTGAGCATTTACCTTATGAATTGTGCCTCTCAAATCTAGACATGGCCATCTCACTCCTACTCAGGAGACAGGGTCATCCTATATAACTGCAAAGCTTTTTGCTCACAGTGACACCTAGTGTCCAATAGGGAAACGGCACCCTTTATACTTCCAACTTCAGTCTCTGATCTGTAATGGCTATTTGTTTCAGTTATTTTCTTTCTAATGTATATATTGTGACAGATAGGGGGCAGTATTGCTCCCTTGAACCCCTGTCCAAGACTCCAGACACTAGATGAAAATCCAAAAGTAGATTTTATTTATCATCAACAGTGCACAAAGCACCCTCCTCTCCACTATACTAATAAATAATCACAATAATAATCACAAAAAACAATCCACCACTCCCAGACGCGTTGCCCTCCTACCACCCAGCTCAGCTCACTGTCTGGGAGCTCCCGCAATCCTTTTATAGTCCCTGACCCGGAAGTGTTCCAATCCCAAGTCCATGTGATCTTCTATCGCTTCCGGGTCAGATCAAAAGTCCTTGTCCATGTGACTCGGACGTACTTCCGGGCGTAAGGCAATTAACCATCGTTCCTCCCTGCAGCGTCTCCTAGTGGCCCCCATAGTATCCAGCAGGGCTGTGTATAAAAACTCCAATGTCCATGATGCCCTGCTGGTCTTTGGAGGACCTCCATACTGCAGGGAGGGCTCCACCTGGCGGCTTGGGGGTATTGGCCGGGATGAACGGCCGGCTATACACCACAATATTAATTTGACTTGTGCAGCCAGACATGAATGACTGGGTTTCATCTAAGTCTCTATCCTCCTTGCATCTTGTTTTGCACCAGCTTTACACATTTTCTACACATGCTGTTTGAGGCAAAAAATGTAACCAGTGTGAAATATAGTTATTCTCTGTCTGCAGATGTTGTCATGTTATATCCATCTGAGGAGGTGATCTTGCACCAAAAGGTGTCATTTAAATTCAAAACTACAAGCAAAAATTCAAAAAAGGAATTAATGGCACACAACAAACACCAAACCAACCCCCTCTGTTTTCTGCGCAGAGCATGAAATTTTCTGCGCATTTGGTTTGATAACAAAACAAAGTTATAAATTGTAAATTAGTTGTTTATCTTCCTAGAAATTATTATCGGTGTAATGTTTATGTTTATTTTTGTTATTGCCTCATAAATTTCACGTTATGTGTCTGATGCCATCACAGAAGGACAGTCTCTTGAAAATTATTTTTGAAGTGTTTGTAGATAAAAATCAGAGAATTTACTTTTTTCATTCGTGAGTAAGATATTTTTCCGAACCCTGCTGCTTACACACAAATTGTAGTGAGTATTTTGGCCAATAATGCCACCCCAGCCCAGAGAGGAGTGCCTCCTTCGCCCACCCCTAGCTACGACACTGACCCCACCCTTTGGGTGACTGTAATGCCAGATGTTTGCTATAATTACATTTTTATTTAAAAGTGCTTACTCTGGGTCTCATAATTTGTCTTATGCCAGGTGTGGGCAAAGTCTGTCCTGGTGGACTGCAGTGGCTTCAGTTTTTGTTCCAACCCAATAGCTTAGCATGAAGCACTTATTGCTCAAGTAACACTTCTGCTTCACTTTAGTTGTCTCGCTTGTTAAGATTTTGAACCCTTTATTGCTTATTTTAGGCTTAAATAGATATATTCGTGATTTTTAATTGCTCCTTATTAACAATCTATACTAATAAAAGGCAAAGCCCTCACTCACTCACTCACTCACTGACTCACTCACTCACTGACTCATCACTAATTCTCCAACTTCCCGTGTGGGTGGAAGGCTGAAATTTGGCAGGTTCATTCCTTACAGCTTCCTTACAAAAGTTGGGCAGGTTTTATATCGAAATTCTACGCGTAATGGTCATAACTGGAAGCAGTTTTCTCCATTTACTGTAATGGAGATGAGCTTCAACGCCGTGGGGGCAGAGTTTCGTGTGACATCATCACGCCTCCCACGTAATCACGCAGTACATAGAAAACCAGGAAGACCTCAAAAAAGCGCTGAAGAAAACATGCATTATATAATTGAGAAGGCAGCGAAACAATAAGAAGCGAGCGAGTGACATATACAACCATATTCATGAGTTCTGCTACTTGAAACAAAGCACGATGTAAACCTACACTTTAAATTAAGTTCATAGACAGGCTGCGCTGGCGTTTGTAATTTAGTGCCTCCCCATATAAGGCCGTCCGTCAGCGGCAATCCAATAGCAAACTGCCACGGGTAAATATTCACGGGTGAAGGACTGTGCTTATGGAGAGGAAGATGAGATGGTCAGGGTGGTGTTTGACACAAACTCAGCGAAACTGCGAGAGAAAGTTTTAAGTGCCAGGACTAAGGTAACAGTAAATACAGCCATGGACATAGCATGAGATGGCACCAGCACAGCTGGGAACCTTCGATGCATGTACACGAGCGGCTCCGTGAACTGGCGCAGTGCACAGATAAAAGCAACAGTTCCAAAGAGCGCTGAACAAAAAACGAATTACACAATTGAAAAGGCAGCAAAAAATATGAAGCGTCTGATACATATAAGCATATTCATAAATCCAACTACTGCGGAAACAAAGCACACGTTGGAAAAAGTCAATGTCCGCTAAAGGAAGACAGTGTAAAAAACCCGTGCATGCAGTGTGTCAGGTCTCAGATAAAGAAGAAGACGAGCTGTTTATTGATGCAGTAAGAAACGAATCGATGAATGAAACCTGTCATCTTTACAGCGATTGACAAACACGGAATGTAACTTGAACACAACACATCCTACAAATACGAACCTGATTGAAAGAAATAATGATAATCAAATCCTTGATGACAGCAACACTCAGTAACACTCACAAAACAAATACTGTATATTGACAGTCATGTTACGTTATTTTTAAAATGTTCCCTTTTCTTTATCTAGCTTTTTTAACACACTACTTCTCCGCTGCGATACGCGGGTATATATATATGTATATATATATATATCCCGATCTACATACTCGAATAATGGATACTTTATTAGCCATCAATGATTGTTTTGGTAAAGCCATACTCAGTGTATTCATTAGATGAGCGGTAAAAAGTAAGGCGAGGGAGGATGACTTATTGAGGCATGCAGGCTGTAGTGCGTCAACTCTATCTGAATTGCGCGATCACATTTGAAAAAATATATCTTTTCAAGTTCTATTTAGTCCATATGTGTCAAACTCAAGGGCAGCGGGCCACATCCGCCCGGCGTAATTATATCCGCCGCGAGATCATTTTATATACTGTATTATTGTTATTAAAGCCGGGTATATGAAGCGCTGGTAACACAATAAACTACAGATCCCATAATGCAGCGCTTCAGCTGCCTTGCCAACACTTACGCGTTAATCAAGTCTAGCTTATGATGCTGCAAGTTATTGCGAAGCTAGCTCACACGATGCTGAAGAGAAAAGTTGATTCTGAAAATAGAGCCTTTAAAACCGATGGGAGGCTGAGTATATGTTTACTGAACCCGTGTGTCTCATTTGTGGAGCTAATGTGGCTGTAATTACAGAATTTAATCTAAGACGGCACTACGAGACAAAACATCAGGGTAACCTGAATGCAATGCAGAAGATACAGAAAGCAGAATAATTAAATAAGAATCTGACACTTCAGCGGACGATTTACCCGTGCACAATCACAAAGTGATTTCAAGTGAAGCTGCTTTTATGGGAGACACAAATGCACCAGTGCAATTTGCCCCACTTTCCCTGTTGCCAAGTAATGTTAAACCAAGTCGTCACTACGGTGTTCCCAAATCGCACTTTGCTGATAAACTGGCGCACTGAGTTTGCACGGCGCTTTGGTGACTTTGAAGAACAAAAAAAGTCCGTCTACATGCGGCTCGAACCTTGTGCATGTTTGGTAGCACATATCTGTGTGAGAAGCTCTTCTCAGTGATAAAGACTAACAAAACAGCACACAGGAGTCGCCTCACTGATGAGCACCTGCAATCCATCCTGAGAATCTCCACAACACAGAACCTCACACCAAACAGAAACGAACTTGTTGCCAAAAAAGATGCCAGGCGTCCAGCTCTAAAATGACATATGAGCAAAGACAACTGAATGATTTGATTTGTTATTGCTGAAAGGAACACATTTTATTTATATTTCCAGGTTTTGTTATGCAGCATGTTCATATTTGAATTTGTATAATTTTGACAGGATATATTTTTATGGAGAGCAAAATCTTTTGGGATATTTAAAATCTAAGTTTATTTTTATATAAAATTACATAAGAGTAAAGAAATTTGAATGTTTGTTCTTTTAACGTTTACTTTATTTCTAACTTGTATAATTTAGACAGGATATATTTTTATGGAGAGCAAAATATTATAAGTTGTTTAAGGTTTGAGTTGATTTATTCACGAATAATATTCCTGTCTGTTTTACCATTCCCACCAAAGATATTTCTGTCGACTAAATAAAAATTCCTTCTATTTAAAATTTAAATAGAACTTGAACAAATCGATAGTTCATAATATCCACGCAGACTTGCACGTAAGAGCGGGAGTCATCCGTTTTAACAAGCAGCGTATTGCACTGATAGAAATAGCTGTGTGTGTATATATGTAGATATGTATGTATATGTATATATATGTTTATATGTGTGTGTGTATGTATGTATATATATATATGTATGTATATATGTGTATATGTATAGATATGTATATATATATATGTTTATGTGTGTGTGTGTAAATATATATATATATATATATATATATATATATATGACAACAACACTCATCACTCACAACAGTGACAAAACAATTACATTGACAATCAGGTTACGTTATTTTCAAAATGTTTCCTTTTCTTTTTCATTGCTTCTTTAACACACTACTTCTCCGCTGCGAAGCGCGGGTATTTTGCTAGTTGGATATAAATGACAAAAGAAACCAGCAGTTCTGCATTTAGCTCATTACGATTTACACCTGTGTGTGATTATTGTGCACTATTTGGTTTAATTAAATGAAAAATTAAAAATTGGAAGGAAAGTGAAGAGAAAAAAGTGAAGCCATGAGAACTACTCATCCATTTTAGACTTCAAATCATTTGGATGGTATCCTTAGAAAGGAAAAAAAAATCTCAGATATGAGAATGACCTGACTTGGCAGAGTTAAAGTACTAACAAGCCATGAAGTTAAATTATTGGTAAGGATTGTTTTCTAATTAAGCAACTGGATTAGAACAAAAACCTGCAGCCTCTGTGGCCCTCCAGGACTGACTTTGCCCACCCTTGTCTTATGTCAAAGTCACTTTTGCCTGTTTACATTCAATGTAACTTCCTTTATCCAGTAAACATCATTGGTCCACAAAAATAATAAGAAACCTTTTGCAGTTCATGCTGTGTATCAGCGATCCATGAATGTAAGGCTTCAAGTCACCTGAAATTCTGTCCACTGGTCAAGAAAATAGTACTTATTTATTAATATCATTGGTCATGTACAACAATCTAAAAAAACAAAGAAAAAAGGTCTTTGCCTCTGGTGACGTAATGCAAAACATAATTTATTAATTTTTGTTTAGACTGAGCTTTTTTGTAATATGATTATTTAACTAGCATTAGTGAAGAAAAATGCAAAAAGGGAAAATTTTCAAAAAATAAAAGCGTATCATGTTTAATTTACTAATTAAAAGGCCTGGATGACATTAACTGGAATTGGAATGCTAATGTAAGCAAGAAGTTTAATTTTTAACCATATTCTATGCTCATCTTCTTGTAATTTTGAGAGCTGTGGCATAATGAAAATAAATTAATCATGGTTTCTTATGCTATATGGCCATGGTAAAGGTTTCTTGCAACTTTCTTTTTGTTAACTTACTGCAAACAGATTTGCAGACTTTGGCCAAAAGCAATAAACCACGTCCCTCCACACATCCACATATACTCCAGATAATTCTCATTCAGCAGAGCAGAGGCTTTTACTATGAGTAACGATGGCCTCCTTCAAACTGGGCATTGGCACAGGTGACTTCTGCATGTGTGCTTCTGCTCGATAAACTGAAAATTGGCAACTCAACATAAATATATTTAAAAAAAACAAGAAACAAATTATCTATGGTCCATACCAGACAGAAAAATAAATCAGACTATCTACGCCAAAGCACCTGTTTTCCTTGCTGAATTCTGCATAGTTTGTTGTACAAATAAAATGTGCCCCATTAAACCAGTCACTATTCAGCTGAAGGTATATCCTTAGTGGCTCAGGATTTAGTCAGTTTAATGATTTGTGTTGTGTCTACATGCACTTTTCTTTTCGTTGCAGTTTCTGTTTGTTTTTCATGTTTATTTTATTTCAGTAATCCAGAAATTATTTTTACTATATATTGTACTCCCTATATGAATGTTAACAGATATAATCAATAGACCATGCTAAAATACTATCTAATAAACAAACTTGAAATTAAAAAAAAGTGTTTAGTTAGCAATAACGTGTGAAACTTTATAGCACATTTGCCAAAATAATCAATAATGCATGGCTATTAACATACATAATAACATCATCCAAATGCATTCCTAAAAACATCTGTAAGTCCCTTGACTTCTAAGCATGACCAGTAAGTTTGACAAACAAAATCAGTTAGTTTATTGAGTCATAGCAGACAAAGTCTCCTCACAACTGTTACTTTTAAGATTAGATTAGATTTTAAGGATAGAGATGGCAAAAGTGGCAAAGTTTCACTTTCCAAACACCCTCATTTCTTAGCTAGCATCTAGAAAAACTGGGTTAGTATAAAGGCATTTTTAAGAACGTTGAAAGATTTAGTTTTGTGAATTTAGAATTTTTTTTTCAACAAACAGGTATGTGATTGTAATGTAATGTGATGTGATTTGAAGCTAAGTCCCTAAATAGCTGTGAATATGTCAATTGTTTACATAGCTGTCTCCATCTTATTTAACAAAAATTGCAGATGCTCCCCATTTAAAATTAAAGTAAATTAAAAAAACTTTTGAGGTTTTCTCTTTTTCTTCATCATAGCTACAAAATTTGCTTTGCTCTGGGAAGATTTTTTTCGCGGCCAGTTGTCTGTTTACTAGTAGGTGATTTTGCTTTTCAGACCTCTGACAAACTGCCACTGAAATACACAGAAAAAATAAAAATGATGGCGCATATTTGTTATGGACAGAGTTTTAATCCTAGCCTGGGGCATCATGCATAATATGATGTGTAGAATTCACACTAAAACATGGCATATGGACAAAAGTATAAATGTGCGTGCGCACAAAAAAATCCAGATGCATAAATCTGTGCGTTCGTCAACTTCCACGGTCTTCCGTTACATAAATCCTGGTCAGCGTGAAAAGTAACGCACGTGCAAACGCCTGCCACCACTCCCCAAACTCCTCCTAGAATTATGCCTCTTTGAATATGCAAATCAATATAAATAGCCCTTAAGCTCAGCATTCTGTGAAAAAGCAATGGCAAAAGCATGGGGGAAAAATAGAATTTTAGCAAATACCAAGTGGAGGCAAGGAAAAACATACTGTTTGTTGCTTTAAACAGTGGTATAAACAACAAAAGGAAGTTGATGGAGTGACATAGAGTGTTGGAGAAACTCGAAAGCTCAAGTTCACAAAGTTGCACAGTGCCCGAAATATAAAAGAAGTTGTCAGATATCAAAGTCGGCATGAAAAGGCGAGTCATAGCCCACCGTCTGAGTGTCATATGAAAGCTTATTAGGGTACAGAGAAAAGAAAAAAAAATAGGGACACAATGGGAAAAAAAGCTTGAAATGTCAATTTTAATCTCGATTTCCATTGTAATCACGTAGTTTATTTTTTCATTAAAGTAGAACATCATTAACCATCTTAAAATTGTTTAATTACTAGTTTCTCAAACCCCATTGTAACTAAAGTAGCACATTAAATGCTTTGTTTTGTATGTGTTCTTCTATGTTCTCTATATGTGTGAATCACTGTGTGCTTCTTAAACAGGCTTTCTCTTCCTCCAACAGGACACAGAATCCATGACATTTGTGATATTACAGTTCTCTGAATAATTTAAATACTGAGATGTATACTTGATATTATTTCAGTATTTATATCATATCAATTAAAGCATGTATTAAACATGGGAACATGGTGGTGCAGTGATAGTGACGAATTGGAGCCCCATCCAGAGATTGTTGCTGCCTCACGCAAGATGCTTGCTGCGCCGTGTACGACCTTCAATGAAATAATTTATTGCAGCAGAACTGTCTCTCTCAAATATACTAACCCCCAATTACTGTCTTTCCTTTTCTTTCTCCAAGTACCCAATTGCCACACAATCAGCTCATGAATAGATGTTAAGCCATCTGTAAACTTAGAACTCAGATTCTTCAAAACTTTTAAGAAACATTGAAATGTCTTCATAGTACATGTTTAATTATTCTACCCATCTACCCTTCCAGTGCTGCGCCAGTGCCAGCAAGAATACAGCGTGAGGCAGGAACAGTCCCTGAACGGGGTGCCAACTTCTTGCTAGCGCTGCGACACTGTGTCCTCATATGTTTAATTATTAAAAATATAGATTATTTAAATGATGTTAACATATCTGTATAATGTAATAAACATATTTTGCTGCATTTCATCTTAAAAATGATATTGTCATAATATGTAAAGTTTACAGTGAGGTAATTGCACTTATTAGTACAAACAGTTCTACAAGGAGCACTTGAAGGACTGATTGATTGCGTTTATATTTCTTGGGATTAAACTGTTTCTGAACCATGACGTCAGTACAGTAAAGTCTCTGAAGCATTTGCCATATAAGTGCAGTTCAATAGACAGCATGGCTGAGGCAGCATGTGCTTGATGCTGTATCCCGATAATTCCCTTTCCAGTCATCTGCTGTAGAGCTGATTCCACACTCAGATACAGTGATATAAATACTCCAAGTGGTGCAGTGAGAGTAATATGGAAAAAGATGATCCGCTGTGGTAGCCCCTAACGGGAGCAGCTGAAAGAAGAAGGTGCAGTGAGATTAACAACACTAAAGCAGCTATGGTATTTGGACCATTATATTGTTACAGGTTAATTACAATCAGATGCCTTAAACTAATAAACAATATGCAGTTAATTTCAGTGTATATGATAAAGCTGTGTCAGGGATGTGGATCTAAAAAGGAAAAGGAAACCACACTGGAACAGTAGCACTGCTTTGATGCTGGGTGCCGCCAGTTTGCAAAACTTGCATACAACAGGGTTTGAGCTACCGTGAAAATGTGTGTGGCTTTACGCCAAGTTTAGATTTTATACATCGCGATTTGAGTGTGGAAACGGGAGTATGCAGCATTTTTACATGAGGCCCCTTGTCACTGACCATATAGTGTTTGCAAACTCCTCCACATGGGTTTTTCTCATGGTGCTATTTCTACATCCCAACAGAGTGCAGTACAGGTTAACTGGCAACGCCAATGTGGTTTGGTTTTAATTAGGCTTATTCCACACTAACATGGATAGATATGAGAATGCAATTTTTGTTTCAGATGTTTTTCATCAATACTAGCATTTTAAGATTCTCACTGAAATGGCAAAAACACATAAATCTTTCATATTAGGTATACGCGATTTGTTATGCAACAGTGATATTTGTTTTCAGTGGTGGAAAGTGTGGATAAAAGGCCAAATCAAAAAAAAGGTGCACTTTCAAATGTATCTGTACTATAATAGACTTTATCATAATATGTTCATTTCTTGCTTTCTCGTCTAATCCATTCCTGGATAGACTTGTTTATTCCCCATTCACCATAATAAAAAGATAAGTGTCTGTTTGATAGTGCATCACAAACATAAGAAGTGAGACGTACCGTTGGGGTGAGGGCTCCAGCTCTGAGGATACGCAAGCGACATCACACCGGCAAAAGGAAACATCCTAAGAAAGACAGTTGTTTACCTGCTAATGCACAAACAATACCAGCACATCGGCAACATGAACCCTTATAGCAGAGAGATGCCCAGAGTAGTTCTGATGATTTCAATACTTTGTAGTGATCCCGTGCTTTTAACAGCATGGGCTTACACAGTTAGTATATAGCAGGTGACTGCCAGCATTCTTTATGTTTGAGCACCACCGCACCCCTGCTGCTTTTAAAATAAATAAAGATGGCCGGTTCCGAGCATCAACTGCATGAAAACATACATACAAGATTGCAAGACAAGGACATTAGTGAGGCTTTATTGTTTGTTAATTTATTTTTATTTTTGAAGTTGTGTTTTTTTTAATTATATTTTTCTCAAACAATTAAAAAAAACAACAACTTTATTTTCCTCCCGGGCGACGCTGGCTTTTTCAGCTAGTCATTATTAAAGATTAAAATCAGATACATGACATTAGAGAAGCTGTACATACAATAGCAACTTCAGACGATTCCAAACACTAAACTTCACAGGAAAGTGCAATGCAAAAGATGTGATTGAAAGCAAAATACCTTTATAATCATAAATGTAAACTGAAAGAAGAAATGTGGTAAATAGTCAGGACCAATGTAAAACAATTTTTTCCAGGTTTTATGTTTAGCCTAATCAGAACGCCAATATCCAGGCCTTCTAATTATTACTGCCTGCTTTCAGTGTTTTGTACAAAAAATTAAGGGAACAGCAGACTACTTGCATAAAACTTATAATCGTTTAGCAGCCTCCACATACAATAGCATATATTTCTATAGCACATTTTTTTACAAAGAAATAAGCTGAAAGTGCTTTACAAGCACTATAAAAATGCAAATAATAATAATATTATTATTACAAGATTTAAAACAAAAAGTTGCAAGATAAAGCAAAACAAAGTATCAACAGATAAGAAAATTTGACACGTTAGTGTCAACAAGGCAGTAGGGGTTCCAATAAAAAAGGTACATAGGAAGACTTTCTATAATCTAATATGAGATTAGCCCAAAATATAAAGAAGGCACCGCTCCTAATTTGCATGGCACAATCATCAAAATATACAGTATATAAGAATAGCTAGTAAACAGTTAGAAACAGAAACTTTTCTTTTTAGTAAAAGGGCAAATTTAGAAAATCAATACAGTTTTAGCTTGAACATGTACAACAAAAAAAAAAAAATCATACAAGACTGCCTAAAACTACTAGGGTTCTCTGCTTCACAATATATCTAACAGAGTGGTATGGTAATCCTAAATACATTTATTAATGGAAAAATGAGTCTAAAACCAAGCCATTAATTTCTCTTTCTGGGACATGTCTGAATAAACAGGTATTAGATGAGGGAGCTTATTCCCTTTCCTAGTTTAGTGTTTTAGTGCACTGAAAAGATATTAAAATAATTGTGGCCACAATTCGGAGCAATTTTCAAAGCAAAATATGTTATTGACTATAGGCTTCAAAAGCTGTGTCTACAGAAACATCTTGATATTAAGAGATGATGTATTAGTATGTTTGTTCTGGCTGCCTTAGGAGAGGCATTGCAAATAGAACAGATGGATTGTGCAGGCTAGCTTATTACTTTTAATAAGAATGCTTGCCAATGGTAAATAGACTAAATAAGAAGAGAAAATGATTTCTGTATTTTAGCAATAGTGAAATCTTATAGATTGCATTCACAGTATATAACTAAAACCATTATGATTAAAAACACAACACTAAAATAACCAACAAACAAATAAAATGCGCTGCCCTGTTTCATTTCTCTTCAACGTACCTGATATTCTTATCATTGTACATTGTATTGCTTCATGGCTGCACTGAATCAGGTTTGATTTTCTGCCTGATAACTGCTTCAGTCTAGTTTACACTGTCTTGTAAGGTTCCTTGGATGTTCCAATGTCCACACTTGTAAAGGCTTGAATTTTAGGTTAATTCGTACATCCCTCCATTATCTGCAAGTAGTTAGTCCAATTCTGGATGTGGTGGGTGAAGACTATCCTGGCAGCATCAAGTAGAAGGCAGGAAACAATCCTGGGTAGGGGAGTAGTCAATCACACACTCTCATGCACAATGGGCCGATTTAAAATCAGTTAGGTTAACTGGTGTCTCTTAATATAAGTGAGTATGTATGTTAGTTATTGTCTTAACACTGAATAGAAAAATAAATGTATAATGAAACTGGTCAGTTTTTTTACTAAAGCTCACTTATAATGTCATGAACATCTCCAGAAAATTTGGTCTTTGGTTTTTGAGTTTTGGCTGAAATATCAGCATCAGAACCACAATTCTGTATAATGCTAGTGAAAAGTGAATGGCACAGGGTTATTAAGGTTCATGAAGTAAAAATAAAAATTATAGTTAATGAATTAAAAAAAACAATAATGTATGCCATGTATGAGAGAGCTTTACAATGAAAACTAGATGTGTGGGAATTTCCATACATAGAACAGCCTCATTTGTGGTATTAGATGTAGTATCTGATCCTGAAAGGAGATATAAAATTGTCATGGGCAATTTATTTAACTGTGAAGAGATTTTGATGAATGTTTATGCGCCCAATGTCGATGATAGGGAATTCATGCAAAATGTATTTGTATCCATTCCCAATGTGAACACTCATAAAATTATAATGGCTGGAGAATTAAATTGTGTTTTAAACCCACTCGTAGATAGGTCTCCTGTCACAGGGGGGATGACATCTAACACTGCAAAACAATTACATAATTTTTAATTGACCACAACCTATCAGACCCCTGGAGGTCTCTAAATCCAAACTTAAGAACATATTCCTTCTACTCACCAGTGCATCATTGCTACTCAATAATTGATTATTTCTTTACAGATAATCATTTCTTGCCTTCAATTAAATCTTGCAAGTATGACACTATTGTCATTTCCAACCTTGCCCCTCTGATCTTGAAGCTAAAATCATTATGCCCCACACACTCATCTTACAGATGGCATCTTAACCCACTTCTATTAGCAGACGAGAACTGTACAGAATTTATATCCAAACAAATCAGTTTCTTCCTTGAGACAAATACATCCTCAGAGGTCTCTGCAGGAATACTTTGAGAAACTCTAAATGTCTTCTTAAGAGGACAGATTATCTCATATCTTTCTCATAGAAATAAATTACAAACCAAGAAAGTATCAGAGCTAACCAGCAAAATTACTAGAATAGATGAAGAACATGCCAGGTGTCCAAGTGAGGCTCATCATAGAAAAAGGCAGACTGTGCATTCAGAGCTCAACCTCTTAACAACCAAAGAAACTGAACAACTTATTTTTAAATCAAGACATCATTACTATGAACACGGAGAGAATGCTAATAAGCTCTTAGCTCAACAGATCCACAAGCAAGAAGTTTGCAGTGCAATCCCAGCAATCACCAACATGAATGGAGATCATTGACCATAAAAATATAATACACACATTTAGAGACTACTATAAATCCTTTTATTCTACTGAGTTTAAAGAAGACAACACACAAGCTAATGCATTTCTGGATACATTATAGATACCACAAATAGATACATTTAGTGCAGAGGAACTGGATAAACCTCTGGCACTATCAGAATTACTAGATGCTATAAAGTCACTTCAAATCGGGAAAGCAGCAGGCCCTGATGGCTACCCTGTAGAATTTTATAAGAAATTCTCCGCTCAGCTAGCTCCTCTCTTATTAGCAACATTTACAGAAGTTAGAGACAATCAAATTCTACCTCAAGCATTAATCGCCAAGCATTAATCACCATCTTTCCTAAACAAAATAAGGACTTATTACAATGTGCATCTTACAGACCAATTTCACTTCTGAATAATGATGTTAAGATTCCCATCAAAAATCCTAGCTAGAAGGATGGTGAAAGTGCTGCCTTCGGTAATATCACAAGATCAAACTGGATTTATTAATGGCCGACACTTAGCTTCCAATCTTCAATGTCTGTTTAATGTAATATATTCACCAACAAAGTCAAACACCCCAGAGATATTATTATCGGTAGATGCAGAAAAAGTATTTGACATGATTGAATGGGTTTGGGTTTGGCCCGAAAATTTGTGCATGGATCAAACTACTGTATACCAATCCAGAAGCTTCAGTTTGCATTAACAACGTTAATTCAGACTACTTTAAACTAGAACGTGGTACCAGACAAGGATGCCCTTTGTCACCACTGTTTTTTGCAATACGCTATTTAGCCATAGGCAGTTCACTGTCGAAATGCTTATCAGATAAAAGGGTTTATCAGAGAAGGATTTGAACAGAAAATATCTCTGATATGGTACTGTATATATCAGATGCACAAAATACTGTGCCTGCAGTCCTAACAGCATTTACAGAATTTTAAAAGATCTCTGGTCTCAGAATTAATTTGAATAAAAGTGTGCTCTTTCCAGTGTATTCTCAAGCATGCAATATTAGATTGGACACCTTCCCTTTTATCTTAGCAGATCAGTTTAAATACCTAGGGGTAAATATCACAAGTAAACATAAAGCTCTTTATCAACAAAATTTCGCTGTCTGTATGGAAAAAATTAAGCAAGACACATAGATGGTCAACCCTTCATCTTACTTTAGCTGGAAGAATTACAACAACAACAACAACAACAACATTTATTTATATAGCACATTTTCATACAAACAGTAGCTCAAAGTGCTTTACATATTAAAGAATAGAAAAATGAAAGACATAATTATAAAAAAATAAATCAACATTAACATCGAGTAAGAGTAAGGTTCAATGGCCAGGGGGGACAGAAAAAACAAAAAAACTCCAGACGGCTGGAGAAAAAATAAAATCTGTAGGGATTCCAGACCATGATACCGCCCAGTCCCCTCTGGGCATTCTACCTAACATAAATGAAACAGTCCTCTTTGGATTTAGGGTTCTCACGGAAGGGCTTGATGATGATGATGGTCACGTAGACTTCTTCCTTTTAATCCGTCCATCATTGTTGGAGCATCATGAAGCTTTGAGTAGGTGGAGGTGGCGCAGGCCACCACCACAAAGAAACCGGAAAAAGAAACAGAAAAGAGAGTAGGGGTCAGTACCGATTTTAGAGCCACCATGAATAGTTGTTATGATGAATTGAACATACAGAGTATCAGGATTAAGTTAAATTACGATTAAAATGAAGTTATAAAAAGGCCATGTTAAAGTAATGTGTTTTCAGCAGTGTTTTAAAGTGCTCTACTGTATCAGCCTGGCGAATTCCTATTGGCAGGCTATTCCAGATTTTAGGTGCATAACAGCAGAAGGCCGCCTCACCACTTCTTTTAAGTTTTGTTCTTGGAATTCTAAGGAGACACTCATTTGAGGATCTGAGGTTACGATTTGGAATATAAGGTGTCAGACATTCCGATATATAAGATGGGGCGAGATTATTTAAGGCTTTATAAACCATAAGCAGAATTTTAAAGTCAATTCTGAATGACACAGGTAACCAGTGTAGTGACATCAAAACTGGAGTAATGTGTTCTGATTTTCATCTGAATTAACGTTGTTAAGATGAATATCCTTCCTAAACTACTCTTTTTATTTCAAAAGATTCCAATATACATCAATAAATCACTTTTGAAGCAATTATATTCAACTATAACTTCATTTATTTGGAACTCAAAACATCCACGTATCCAAAAATCGACCCTACATAGACCTAAGGCAGAAGGTGGCATGGCTCTACCTAACTTTCAGTTTTATTACTGGGAAGCAAATATACAAGCTATAAAAACCTGGACACAAATAGTTGAACATACACAGTCTTGGTCTGCAATAGAAATAAAATCCTGCAGTACTTCTTTATATTCCCTGCTTTGTGCCCCAACTAGTAAACCACGTGCGCTTCGTTGCAGTCGCTGTAGTTAATAATTATGTATCTACATGCGACTTATAGAGCTTCTTTATATACAACATTTTTGGTTTGTCGTCCTGGAGCCAAAATATATAAATTTTCTCTATGACTAATTCGTGAACATGCTTCATAAAAAATAAAAACGGGAAAAACGGCAACACCGCCGGGAACAACAGTAAATGAGATAAAGTAAAAGTCTACCAAACACTAAATGAGATAAAGTAAAAAAGGGCAACAGCGCCGGGAACAACAGTAAAAAACAACGGTAAATGAGTTAAAGTAAAAGTCTACTAAACACTAAAGTACAAAAACGAAGTAGAAAGTAACAGTAAACCGCAACACCGCTGGGAACACCAGCACACCGCATCTACTAAACACTAAGAAACACTAAAGGTAAAAATACTATTCAGTAAGTACTGTGTCTAGTAAACAGTAAATCAGTAAAGGAGAGAGGACTAAACACTAAGGAAAAAGAACGGCAAGACCGCATCAGCTGTGGAACTCAGCTCGGAGCGAAATGAAGTTAATGAAATGAGGTGAATGGGAGGGGAGATGATCACGTGATTCCCCACCTGCCTTAACTCTCCATCCCTACACAAACACACAAACCCAGTCTCATGGATCCCAACTCTCCTTTATATGTATAGATAAATGCAAGTTATCACCAATATACTAATAACCCAATTGTGCTTCACTCACTCAGAATATGAAACCAATGTAGAAAGCATTTTAAGATGGAGAATCTTTTATCTGTGGCACCTCTGCATGAGTCCACCTTTTTCAACCCTCGCAAGCATATGCAGTTTTTAATATCTGGAAAACATTTGGGATTAAATTGCTTAGAGATCTTTATACAGACAACATCTTTGCCTCCTATGAACAATAACATTCCAAATTTAACTTTCCAGCAGCATGTTTCTTTCACTATCTTCAAATTAGAAGCTTTGTTAAACAGAACCTGCCTAATTTTCCTCATCTTGCACCCTCCTTTATGCTGGAAAAAATATTGCTTAGTTTCTTGGACTCTGACAGCTTTTCTGTAATATATAAAATTATTTTACAGTCCCTCCCTTTCAAAGATCCAAGAGGACAATGGAAAAAAGATCTCTCATTCAACATATCAGAAAAGGAGTGGAAGGTAGCAATGCAGAGAATTCACTCGAGCTCCATATGCGCAAAAAACATACAATTATTCAACTCAAAATTGAGCACATCTGTCTCACTTAAAACTGTCCAAAATTTTCCAGGGGAAGATCCAACCGTGACTGCTGCAATCAAGTTCCATCCTCACTGGGTCACATGTTTTGGGCCTGCAACAAATTAACATCATTCTGGACAAAAATGTTCTGCCTTTCAGACAGATTGTGGTATCACAATCCCTCCTAACCCATTAACAGCTGTGTTTGGTGTACTTCCAGATGGGCTTAAAGTGGAGAAGGACAAACAAACTGTCATTGCCTTTACTACACTACTGGCACGCAGACTTATTTTGAAAAACTGGAAGAATCCTACCTCTCCTCTTTTATGTCAGTGGGTAATTGATGTTTTATACTATTTGAAATTGGAAAAAATCAAATTCTCACTTAGAGTATCTGTGCAAAACTTTTTCAAAACCTGGCAGGATCTAATCAATAATATTTTAGAATAAGCTCTTAAAGCACTTTCTCTTCACCATTTATCTTTATCCACCTATTAAACTCAACAATTTATGTATTTTTACAAGCTTTAAGTTTTACTCCTTTAGCCATGCTCTCTTTCTCAGGGTTGGGGGTTGATTGGTTTTCAATCCTATTTTTTGTAAAAATTGATCTATTTGTATGGAATTATTACAATAAAATCAATAAAATTAAAAAAAAAAATAATGCCAAAGTAACTAAAACAAAATAGAATTAATGATACTATCAGAATAGTTTTAACTTTTCTTTTAAGTTCACACCTTTGACTTTTTGAAAGACACTGGCCTACTAAAAAGGGCCTTGAATTAAATAAATCATATTTGAGATCATGCATGCTTTCATTGTATGTTTTCAGAAAGTGCACATCAAGCTTTTCCTCAGAAACCTGAAAAACTAGCACAAAAACTAAACTAGATTGGTTCTTAGATCACTAGAATGGGGAAAGAAATTCAACTTTGGTGGAAAAATAAATAAGTTACGTACAAGCTGTATTCTTTGGATGGTAAGGTGGAAATGTAACAACATAAACAATGGCTACACTATCAATTTATACCTCATCAGAGCCTTTGATACAGCAATTGTGTCTTTGCTTGAAATTGTGTATCTCTGTCTTGTTGCTGTCACAGGTTCATCTAATAAAGGCACATCCTGATGGTCCATGGTCCATTGTCCACTTTATCAGCTGACACCAGATGAAAGCTATGAAGTTTCAGAGTACCTAGAATTCTTCGTGCTGAATGGAATCTCAGCTATTCAGTTTCAAGTTGGTACATCTCTGTTGTTGAAAATTGGCAGGGGATGGTTTTGATACTAGACTTCACAAATTCAAAGAGGTGATGTGATGTTAGAATATACCTATCAATAGGTCGTTGTAGACTAGCTCATGCAGCAAGGCATTTAACTGTCCCTCCAACTCCATCACATGGGTCTTTGCCGTGTGATGTTGCAAAGAAGTACCATTCTGGAGGTATTCCAAAATTAACCTCATGATTGCACATGTTGATGAAATTTTTCAAGTTCTTATACTGAGCAGTGCAACTATCTGAAGAGTATTTGGAAGCCCATAGATCATATCAAGGAACTAAATAAGCAGCTTCTGAAAAAGGTGAACAGCAATAGTGTCATGTGTGTTGCAATCTGAGATGACAAAAATGGTGACTTTCCTCAATTTTTCTTCCCCTTGATGGTAGCAGATAAAAATGATGTATCTTTGCCTGAAGATTGTTCTAGTGAAATGGCTGGGCAGAATCCTGAACTACAAAACTAATTACTCACAAAATCGGCCACAGCTAAGAATGTTCTTGTTAAAGGGACTCACAAGTTTGCTAGGAAAATGTACTCCGCTGTTTTACAATGAAGTCATGTCACAGATCTTTTGGAAGACTACCCAGGAATGACTCTAGGAAGTCATCTGATGACTAGCTCTTTGTCTCAAGCAGAGACTGATCAGTTGATGCCCATTGCTTATACACCACATTGTCAATTATGCTTTTTTACATGTAGTTCTCTAGTATGCTAAGGAGATAAGTAGTTTCTTAATTTTTTAATAATTCTTTGCATTTATATAGCGCTTTTCTCACTATTTAAAGCGCTCAGCAATTGCAGGTTAAGGGCCTTGCTCAAGGGCCCAACAGAGCAGTCTCTATTGGCATTTCCGGGATTCGAACTGGCAACCTTCCGATTGCCAGTGCAGATACCTATTGCTCCAAAGCAGTCATGATAGTGCATTATCTCTCCATTTGAAATGATGTCCATACTCCATCAATAAGTTTCATGTTCTAATGTATTGTACACACACATACACAGTGTGTGCTGCTGGATCCAACAAGAACATACTGTCTGAATTATAGTTCAGCAAATTTTGAGAATCTGATTTTGAGATCCAGGTGCTTCTCTTTGAAGTGTTTGAAATCCTCACAGAAACAAATCACTTTCGAATCGGCTTCCTCTCACTATTAACTTTCACTGACACACAGTCTTTCATTCCAGGCATCTGTTGACTGATGGAATCTGACAAGCAGAAGTCCTTTTCTACTTCCCGTGTACTTCTGGGAAGTGTTTCACCAGACTTTGGATTAGGTAATGGCAAAATTCCATGTTCTTTCACCAACATCTTGGGTTTAAATGTTATGTAGTGGGAAGCACAAAATCCCTCCTCAATTTTCCACACACTCCAACTTTTTCGTAACATAGTTAGGACTTACACCTTTTAACTTTTTAAGGTTGAAGACTTGAGCTTTTCTTTTAGCTGGTCTATTGTTTCCACACATCTCTTAAAGTACGGGTTATCTTCTTGTGATGACATTTAAAAAGGTCACAGCAAGATTTTTGATTGAGTCTAAACAACTTCTCTGCCAAAGACATTGTGAAAATGTATGCTGCTGCCACTAAAACAATGCTTTTATCTCCACCAAATAATTGACAGCATCTGCTATTGATTGATTGCACCTGACCGATTTGCATACTTCACTCCAATCTGATTAATACACCATTGGCATTTATTAGCCTCACTGGAATGGGTCCTTTTCATGGCAGCCATTTTGACATGAAATAGTATGGCAAGCACAGGTGTAACTAATGATGAGCTTCTGTTCAATTTTAGTGTAGTATAATTGTGACCTTAATTAATGTTATTCTTTACACCTGTGCTTACAGTACTATTTCATGTCAATATGGCTGCTATGAAAAAAGCCCATTAATGATATGAAACCATATGATGCCACCTATAAGTAATCATAGCTCACCAAATTCAAAAACCAAACACCAAATTTTCTGGAGATGTTCATGAAATTATAAGCTAGCTTTAGTAAAAAAAATGGACCACTTTTAAAATATAGGATTTTTCACTGTTCCATTTTTTAATATTATAATCACTTATAACATAGTAGTTTTTTATTTTGGGGATAGCATAGTATTTACGCAAAATATAGAGCTGGAAAAGAGCTTTAAAACAATATGAGAACCATTTACATATTTCCTGACCACTTCAAGTATCATTCATGCAAATTGCAGTTTTTTCCTGCACTTTTTGCTTTGATGATGGCACACACATACATATCTTTTCTCCCAAGTGTGGATAAGCTAACATATGTGAATCACAAGCGATATTCCAGTATCAACACAGAGTTGGTCAAAGATACAAGTGTATTATTCTTGATATTTTTTGTGAAGTGGCAACAATTATGTGTAGCTTAGCACAATATCCTACCTTATTATGTTTTCCTTATTGACCTTCTTCTCCTACTCCTTTAAATATTCTTCTTATTATTATTTTCTTTGTGGTGAAGCTTCTTCTTACTCCTCACAATGTCGTAAAAAAATATATACAAATCTGGAGGGGAGTTGTCAATTGTGCTTATATGTAGTACCTATACTTTTTTAATATACTTTGAACAGCAGGATGGGAGACGATGAGCCTTTGGTGGTGAAATACACACAATATTCTGGAAAACTGAAGTGTCCCTGGGAAGTCAGACTGTGATGTGTTGCTACACTCAATTTCACAAAGCAGAAACAGTGAAGGGCTGGTTAAGCCATAGGTACAACATAAGCCAGGAACGACAGCATACCTTGATATGTTTAAACAATTGCTCAGCTTGCTAATGGAGTCCCCTCTGTACAAAACAAACAGGAAGTGGACACTGCAGTACTCTTTAATGGGGCACTACTGGTGTGCCTCATCTCCTCCCACCAATCAAATCTTAGTGTAGTGCAACACTCCCACCAGAATTTGATTTTGTTGTGTAAATGTAATAATGAAAGGCAAGATGGTACAAGACACTGACTAAAGAGAGTAACAACAGTAATTTGGTCCCACTGAAACATTATACATAATTCAGAATATTATCTCTTTTCACCTGTTTTTTTTCTGTAAAATGCTCATGTTATATGTAACAAGTTAAAGGAAACTATGATTAGTTATATTGTATATTGTTTTTGATCTAAATACTTCAAACGTTTGTGATGGTACAAGATAGCAAATCAAAGCATTACATTCAGTTCTGATTGAAACTACCATTTTTACAGGATGTTCTACAGGGTGAAATTATATTTATACTCAAAATTCCCATTATTCCTACTAATTACTTGTTTGAATTCAAAAGAATACACTTTCCTGTTAAATTGTGTTTTTCCAGTGACCAGCAAGAACCAAGGTCAGTCATTAGAAAAGCAAGAACTGACCTATGCCACAATGTTTTACTCCTGGGCAATCGTATGTAGAATATTCAAGAGTAAAGAGGTCCAGTGATCTAATATTAACGACTGACAAGAAAAAACAATAAATAAATACCTTAAAAAATTTAGTTACATAGTACTTCTGATTCATCCAATTAACTGCACTGAACCTGACCTCCATTGTCTTAAGACATTTCCCAGGCAAAGCTGGGTAACAGCTAATTACAGAATAAACATGACAGTCACCTCTCTAAAGTTTTACCTCTTTTTTATATTTTTGAAGTCTTATATTTTCAATAAAAATCTGTGATACAGCCACAATCTTTAGCCTGATTTCTAGTTAAGACAACTTATACTTATGAATGTCGAGAGAAAAAAAGACCCTAATTTTATTAATTTTTAATAAAATAAAATACATTTTATTTTTATTTAGTCTGCCTTTACTTATGTATACTCTATTTGTTTTATAATATAACCTGCTGTTCACAAAATACATTTTTTATCTTATGAAATAACCTTGCGATTTGCATTGTAAAGTGATTATTCATGATAATTGTGATAAAAGGCGCAATACAGTCCATGATTGATTCATATATGGAAAGATCCTTAGCATTGTCAGGCCAGGTCACTGTCTATGTGCCACATTAAGTTAAATGGTGGCTTTAAAATGACTGTGATTCAATATGCATGAGTGTGGCGGCCTATATATCATGTGATAATCTGTTATCCCATTCATGCCTGATTCCTGCCTTTCACCTAAAATGATCGGGAGACGCTATAGCGTCTCAGAGTGCCATATTGAATTTCTAAACGGATAAATATTAAATCTAAGAACAATCTTGAGACAATGCCTAAAGTTACTAATACTACTGTACTGTATATCTGGGAGACAACTTTACCAAAATTGATATGCCCGTTAATTATATTTTTTATAGTAAGAGTACAGGCATGTGAAGTTACTTTCTCAGGGTCCTACAGATAAAAGTGATTATTAAATGGTAGGCTTGCATTTTAAAATTCATTTTTCAATATACATTATCGCAGGCATTAAATTTCATGAGAGTCTGTCAGTACTCATGCCTTTCCTTTTATCTTGATATGTTTTAAACTGCTTTTAAGATATTATTTAGCTGAAGCTGCTAAAGGATGGATTGACATTTTACGTTGGCCACAATCAAACTTGTAAATCTTCACATTCTTTCTAAATCCTCCAGTCCAAAGCATGTGAACTACGGCTTCATCGTGATGAATTTGTTTTGACATTTCCAATACACACTTTGCTAACTTATTGTAATACCCATCAAGCTTAAGCAGCTGCCATTGTGCAGCTTCAAGATTAATATCTGCATAGCCTAGCTTGGTTTTCAGGTGGTGTAGTCACCAGGAAATAGCATATTTGGCATAGATGTAACATTTAAATGGAACAGCAAAACACCTGCACTCTACATTTGCAAGGAAATTGAAATGTGGATTTTTTTTCTACCAAATATATATCAGTGTTCCCTGTTCCCAGTGTTTCAGCTGATCCTCTAAATCGTTAGTGATATTATCAGATGATAACTATATAAATCTTAATAAATAATTACTCATTGGATTCATATTAGCTCAACTACTATAAAATTTTGAATACTGAATCACAGGCAGGTCAGAGGTTACTATTTTTTCCAGCAGCTGCAAAATGCCAAACTGATTAGTTAGCAAAAGCTTAATGGCTAATCAAGACAAAGGTATTTAAATCAGAATTTTAGATTTTTTGGAGGGGGGGGGGGCACCAAAACTTCATTATATTACAATATTTATACGCTTATTTAATTTACTTTTAAAAAGGTTGATAGAAGATAAGATATTCAGCAATTTAACATTACTTCAATATAATTTTATTGCAAAGTACAATAGTCTAACATTAAAGTACACGTGTACACCTCCGACCAGAGCCGTTTCTGTTAACGTTTTAAAGGCCATGCGCAGTATTTTGTGGATAAATGCTGAAACATCATTCTTTTTGTGTAGGTTTGGACCCCTCACGAGTCTTGTGGCCCAAAACAGCCAATTAGCTCATAAAATGGCCTTGATCCAAATTATTAGAATTTAAGTAACAGTATCCTGAAAGAAACAAATTAAAAAATAAACTTTTTAATACCTTACACCACTCAAAAAGACCATTTATTACAACTGGAGAGAGAGGGAGAGATGTATGTGCTTTATCTTTAAACAAATGAATAGCTGATGACATCAGCCGCATTGTATTTTACTTGAGTGTGACTCATGGGGGGACTGAGATCTTCCTTGGTACGTGCCTCACCTTGTAGAAATATCTGCAGTAACTTAAGAGCCAAACGATTATACGCAGGAGTTTGCGATTTTTTAAAATCTTTTTATTTCTGACAAAAGATATGGTCAGGTCTCTTGTTTTTTTGGTGCAAGTGCAATGGTTAGTGTTACTGGTAAGAATCAATAAGGCTACCTTTCTGAAAATATGAAAGATTATTTGTGCCGGAATGAATGGAGCCCAACATGTTAACTACATTGACATGCAATACATATACAAGTGGGATATTTCATTTTGGTGCACTTTATCGTGTCATAATTAAAAAAAATATCAACCGCATGATCAATTGCTTTTCAATGTGACACACAATTTTCATGTTACATATTGCATTTTAATTTATGTCAACAGATTGCTTGTCATAAATAAAAGCAAAGCAGACATGTGGCATTTTTACTTAGAGGTTTCACCTTTTGCACTGCATTTTGATTTGAGAGCATGCTTTAGTCGTTCCAAAACTAAAAGTAATCAAATGATCAATCAGTGTTAAACGGTGGAGCAAGGGGTTTCCTTCATCCTAGGTCGCACATTTTCCACTGTGCTAACTGCTAGTGGCTAGCCGTTGTGACAGTTTTGGGGTGCTCTTGACCCCTTGAACCCTCAGACCACTCATCAGACACCAGGTAAAAGTCCAGAGTTATTATTTACTATAATAATAATTTGCACAAAGCACCACTACTCCACAATACTCTAATAATATCACAATAATCAATAATCCTCCTCTCTCCCAGACGCGTTGCCACCCTGCCACCCAACTCAGCTCACCCGTCTGGTGTTTCCCATAGTCCTTTATACCCCTTAACCTGGAAGTGTTTCATCCCTTAGTCCATTCCCCAGCACTTCCGGGTTAGATGAAAAGTGCTCTTTTCCTTCATCCTGGAAGTACGTCGGTCCTTCCGTCCCCGTGACTATGACGTACTTCCGGGTTGTAGTGAAAACCACTGTCTCTGGGCCTCCCTGCAGCATCTCCTGGTGGTAGCCATCTTTTTCAGCATGGTTGTATTGGAAGACTCCAAGTCCCATGAGTCCCTGCTGGAATTTGGGGCCCCTCCATGATGCAGGGATGGCTCCACCTGGTGGCCTGGGGGTATTGGCCGGGATGACTGGCCGGCCATATCTCACACCGTGAACCAGTGATATCTGGATTGCAAACACCTTTAGAAGTGGCTCCTAACAGCTTGAGCTAATAGGAGAACTTCCATTCTTGGCAGTACAGAAACAGTGTAAGCACTGCAGGTGGAGCACTTTCTGGTGATGTCAGATGAGCTCTCTCTCTCACTCTTTCTGTGCTTTTTAAGGAGAGGTAGTGGTTGGGAGAAAAAAAGTGCGGCTACTCTTCTGATTTGTAAGACGCACCATGGATGGACTGAGTATAAAGTATAGGTAACACAGGAGGTGTCCTTGAAAAAAAGACATCCACAGCAGGAGAGCTACTCCAAGTGCCAGGAGTCAGCTTGTACTTAGAGGGAAGGTGTCCCAAGAGTTGTATGGGTTGCCTGGCCCTTTGATAACAGGTAAAGATAAAGAGACAGAAGAAGAGGGGAGGCCAGGAAGGAAATATAAATGGTGGCAACATTTCCTGGCCCCTAAATGGAATGAGTTTCTAGGAAAGAACATATGAAACCATGTTCTTCTTCTAAGAGAGCTGACAGCAGGTGAGTTGTCTGTTTTTTATCTCAGCCCACTGGGGCAGAGGGGTGTATGGATTCTTGGGGAGAATCTAGAGGGATCTCTGGCAGACACCTTCAGAAACTGCTGAGAAAATCACTGACTTCAAACGTGATTTTAAGGATTTCACCTGAAGTACGCTCGAGTATGTAGTCTACTCAAAACTTTTGTGTATGGTTGCATGGTAAACTGAGTCAAGTGTTTCACTAGCAGGGAGAAAGTGAAAGGCCAGAGCTCAGGTTTGTGTGACAGAGAGGAGGGGAGAAAAAAAAAAACAACGTAAAAGGGAGTTTTGTAAATTTTTATTGAATAAGTAAGTGGACAAGCCATCTTACTGGCTGTACAATTTTGTCATATTTCCTACGGCCTAGAAAGAGAATGAGGTTTTTTTTTCCTGCTCATTTAATTTTACCCCTTCTTTGCAGTGTAATGAGCACCCTCACTGACATATTACTTTGCTCTCTGTGTGCCTCACTCATGGGGTTCAGGCATGTGTTGAAGGACAACTATCTGTCACAGCATGTTTGAAAATTTCTAATAATTTTTGTTACAGTAATAGAAAAGTAGTGTTCAAATAGTATACTATTTGCATAAAGAGCAGTGATAAAATTATGAATGGAAGTTTGTGTTGAATTGTGTGTAGCACTAGGGTGTTGTACTGTGTTATCCATTATGCATGTAGTAATAATTATAGCAAAATTACACCTTTTATTGGCTAACTTGTAGTGGTCAGGTGCCGCTAAGATTCACACAGTCAAGATAACGGTGATTTATTTATTTTTATAGTGGATCCCAGGGACGTTTCCAGCCTTAGCTTGACCCGCACACACTCACAAACAGAGACAAATTCCCATACTGGGAACTAACGGGAAATAAAGAATATAATGAAACTAAATTATATAAATGAAAACAATAATACCACCCCTGTACCACTACTGCAATATTACATTAAACATATAATCACAAACACCACACAGCAAAGTCCATGGAATACCAAACCGGATGTAATGAAAGATGATGAGAGTAAGTCCAGAAATCTGTATGTTGAAAGGGTATGAAAAAATAGTCCTACCGGTAGACACTGTAAGGGTGAAGATGGATGGATGGTTCAGGAGCTCTCCTATACTTGCAGGAAAGTCGTGAATCCACAAACAGTCCTCAGCACACAGGTAGACAGACGATCCAGACCCCAACAACAAATACAATCCAGGACACAGTGATTAAATATGGCTGAATTAACAGAAGACAGTCTGACATGTACTGTAAATGAAACACAAAATACAACAACAAAAAACACTTCTCCCTTCCTTTGGCCACCTGCCCTCCTTTTAAACTCCTTTGACCCCAACAACCTCTGCAGGGACTGCTGGGAGATGCAGTTTTAACGAATAGTGGCACTGCTACAACTAAAAAGATTACAATATGCAAGCTTTCGAGGCATTCAGGCCCCTTCTTCAGGCAAGATGTAATAAAGTAAATTAATGTACACATTTGAATGTCACTTGAGTCCAGTCTTTTGATAAAATATTTTATGTGAGATTGTTCCTGAAAATAACCGTTAGAAACTCAAACTTCTTTTTGTGTTGCTACACTTACTGCCAAGTTGTGGCTGCTTCTTTCTTGTCACACAGTACAGCCCACGCCTTTACTCACACTTCTTGTTAACAGCTATAGTGGTTTTCTTAGCTGACAATGGATCATTAAGGGCAAAAATGGCATAAGAGTAGCATAAGACAAAAGATGAGTATGCCAAGGGCCATAGAGAAAAAGAAATCAAGACAAGTTGACAAAGAAGACCACTACGACCAAGGCAGACAGGTCAGGCAAACAGCAGTCTGTGAGCATTTCTTAAGCTGGACGGGGCTAGATAATTGAATGGAATGAGCCTATCTGGTGGGGAAGGGAAGTGTGTCATTTGAAAAGACAACTGTTTGTGTTTACCTTGCTCTCAATCATTTTGAACAAAGCCATGATTGATAGCAGAAACTGACAGATTGCTGATACCAACAGTATTAATGTTGCAGAGTTACACTGATTTACCCTCGAAATGAGATGCTTTATCCTTTCATGCTCTTAATGAACTAGATCTGCAGCACTGGTCTGGGCAAAGTGGCAAAAAAGTTTACATTGCTCATTTACTTACCCATATAAGAAAATAGCCATGAATGAGTACCCATGTCTTGTGAAAAGTGGCTGTTCTCTGTGATGATGTTCAAAAGTACAATGTCTTATGGCTTTTGTTTGCAGATTGTATATCAATGTATGATAGGGTTCATCTGCCTAAGACATGCATATCTTAACTGGTAGAATTAAAAATAACACATTTATTATATTCAGACAACACTACAGCATTAAGTGCGCCCTGATTACCATAGAGTATTTCGCACTAAAACCCACATATTCAGTCAAGATGCAGAGTATTCTTCCAAAGACAAAAAACCATAATCACTGCCAGGGGCTTGTCTGTGTTTGAATTTGAAGTTGCTTCCAATGCAGCCACATACTGTATTTGTTAATGAATGCTGTTTAGATCAATATCTGCTGCTCATAGACATGAAAGACATAAGCTGTGGGCACCATGGAATGGGACATCTCAGCAGAAAAACAAGATGAGGCAGATAGCGATAGCCTGTGGAGATGAAATCTTTAGATATAAAAAAAATGTAGCAATTACTATGTTGTGGTGTTTAGCAGCAGTGTGCACAAAGCACGAAGAAGAACAGGACAACGCAAAAGAAACAAGACTGTCACAGCAAGTTGTGTACAACAGAATCAAATTGCTTGGTCAAGTCAAAATGGTATATGCCATGGATTACGTTCAGGTAAAAAAAAATATCTGCCACTCAATGACACAGCCATCTGCATGATAGTCCAGGATACAAAAGAAAGAACCTCACACTTCATGTTTCTTGCAAGATGTACTACCCTAGTCATGGGAATTCTCAACACTACAACATACGGAATAAAGATGAAAACAGCAGTCTTCATAGTAAACAAAAATACATTTTAAGAAAGACCACCACATTATTGGCTTAATTTATAAGATGACATCTGTGATGTCAGTTAAAGGAAAGTGAATGTAAGAGTGGCAAGAATCCCATGGCTCCACACTGTTTGCCTGCTGGTAATATTATCAACACAGTGAATGCCGAAATAGTTTCAAAATGAAAGAAGTTACTTAGTTAAAAAATAAGCAAAGGAAAAACACTACACAAATTATGAAAATGAAGCAAAAATTAGTCCTGCACTACCTGATATTCAAAGTCTTCATTCAACATATGTTAAGGAAGGCTTAATTAAATTATACAAATAAAAACATACACATACAGTACAGTAGATAGATAGATAGATAGATAGATAGATAGATAGATAGAACAAACTTTATTTTCTCTCATAGGGGGAAATATGGCTTTACAGATGCTCTTTAAATAAATAACTACATACATAAATAGGTAGATCAATAAATAAATAAACGAACACACACTCTTTGGTCTGAACACACACCAGAATGACTGTGTGAGGCATTATGCAGACATATATTGCTGTTGGTATAGAGGAACCCTAGAAGCGTTTCTTGACACACTTCTGCTGAATAATTTGTTGGCTAAAAGTACTCAGAGTTGAAAGTGTTGGAGAGAGGATGTGAAGCATTGTTCATAATGGTGCTCAGTTTTTCTTCTTTGCTACTACCTCATAGATGTCTAGAGTGTGTCCTATAACTGAGCTTGTCTTTTTAATTAGCTTGCTGATTTGGTGGGCCAGGCCCAGAACACCAGAACATTTAAAATTATACTGGTCATCACAGAATTATAGAAGATGTGAAGGTTGTCTCCTCCCACATTAAAGAAATGCAGTATCCTAAGGAAAAACAGCCTGCTCTGCTCTTTCTTCTATAGTTCCTCAGTGTTCCAAGACAAGACCAAATTGTCATTGATATGGCCCCCCAAGTATTTGTAGGAGTGGACCACCTCTACATCCACTCCCTGAATAGGGACTGGATATATATGCTCTTTGGTGTGGTAAAAGCCAATAACCAGTTTCTTGGCTTTTCTGATGTTAAGTTTCAGACAATTCTCTTTGCAGCTAGAAATAAAGGTTTCCACATGACTCCTATATTTTGTCTCATCCCCTTTAGCAATACTCCCCATACGTGCAGAATCATCTGAGAATACCTGCAAGTGACATGACCTGGTGTTATATTTGTAGTTAGAGGTGTACAGAGTTTTAAAAAAAAAGAGTCAAGACTCTTCCTTGCGGTCCTCCAGTGTTGCTTACAACCATATTAGAAACACAGTCCTTGAGTTCCACAAATTGCATTCTGCTTGACATATTGTCCATTATCCAGGACACCATAGGCTCATCCACCTGTATATAATAGGGATGGCTGGATGGTATTGAAGGCACTGGAAAAATCAAAAGACATAATCCTCACAGAGCTGCCAAGTTTGTCCAGTTGAGCATAAACCTTGTGGAGCAGATAGATACAGTAAGTGTATCAATCCTCCACTCCTGTCTTTGTCTGATAGGCACACTGCAGTGGGTCCATGTGGTCTACCACAAGAGGACATATATAGTCCAGGACTGTATGTAAAATCTTAAAATATAGTATGGTTTACAGCTTTGTAATGTAAAGTGCAACTGTAATAATAGGAAAAATTTAAATCAGTATACACTATACAATTCTTAAAGTGATGAGATCTATTTATACTGTTTCTTCAGAACCGCAGTTAATCCAAACCTAAAAAATGAAAACAGTGTCCACCCAGTATAAATGTATTTATTTAACTAGAACAACAATAAAGGGGTTTAAAATTTAGAAGATATAAAATGACAAATGAAATAAATACAAAAGAAAATCTTGCCGGTCCAAAAACTAGGTGGTACTGTGGTTTCCTCACTTTTATTTGCCTCACTTACAACCAAAACTTCTCCTTCACACCTCCTATGTCTCTTTCTTACTTCCAAGTGTGACATCCCCAAAAAGTCATAGTTTTCTGAAACTTATCACATCAAAATCTAATAAGTCTGATTTTGTTGCAGATCATAGTGGTGGGTATTTGTGTGTATGAGAGATGACAATGAACATTCAGCTGAAGTACAGTCCATGTACTGTAATCCCCACATACAGAGAAAAACCCAGTCAACTCAAAAAAAAGAACAAAGAGGAACAATGACAGCCTCTAGAGATGAAGGAAAATGGGTGTTCTGGACTATACAAATAGAGAACAGCCTCACAAAACTTTGTTTATTCAGCAAAAATGTCTTTTCAGCTTCTCATTTTATCATACCACTGCAGAGTGGAGGAAGAGGAAAGATGCTATACTTGACTGGCTTCCAAAATGTATTGACCTTACCGTTCTTTTGTAGTACAATAAGAAAACTGAAACTGTGCTGAGAAGTCATAAAGGAGTTGTGTAATCTGTCATTCCCTGTGATTCCTCATTGTGTAATTTGACATACTCAAGACAGTGAAGTCCAACATGCCGTCAAACACTGCTGTTGTTTTGTGATGCTGGACTTAACATTCTGCAATGCACTACAATTCAGATACTGTAAATTTAAAAGCCTGCGGATTATTTGTAAAGGTCCAGGTCTGTTTTGTCATTGGTGATAAGCCCCCAAAACCAATATCTGGAGGAATAACTGATCAAAATGTTAGTACTATGAAGTACCACTGCAAGATACCAAAGAGGGAAAGTGAAAGACTTGACAGCCTATTCCAAAAACTGCCTGTTATTAAAAAGTTAAGCATGAATACCCTCATCAGCAGAAGTCATAAGAATGTTCTTGTTCTTTCTTTGTGGGAAACAGAAATTACAGTAAAAATGATACTGTTTGATTATCCATTTATTTAGAGAATAAATGGAATTGTAAAGGGGGAAAAACACAAAAATGATTACATAGATTAACCTTTCTAGAATTGTATGTTCAAAACAAAAAAATCCTGCTTTTTTCAGATACAGGTTGATCATTTATTTTTAACTCACTGCAGATTGAGAATGTTTTGTATTGCAGTTGCTTCATGACAGCTCTAAGCACAACTCTTCATTTTGAATAATGACAATTGCTTAATTACTCCCTCCTGATTCCACAAAGATAATTTAAGATGGCCCAGCTCTAGTTTCTTACTGTACTGTATGTGACAGGGATGTATGTTCAGCAGAATTGTGCTAAAGACATGATATATTGTCTAAGTAATGTGTCAGTAAACAAGCTGTAAGTGTGGGGCTTGGTGCATATGTTGTGTAAATATTGGGAACTCGTATTCTGACAGCAAAAATCATCTTTCAGGTAGGTAACTGTTTTTTTTTTTTTAAATCTGCGAGCATTCCATAATAAATATATAATTGTCAGAAGCTGGTGCCTTACAGCCTATCTGACTTATGTGCTTTCTCTTATAGAGGACATCAGTGAGCCTTACATGCTTTAATGGCAATAAGAAATGACGAAGCATATGCTGTTCTTTCTCTTTGAATGTGTGATAAGAGTGCATTAATAGCTGAGCATTAACTGTTACCCTTTTACCCTGAATTATCACTGTTATATCACCATTACTCTCTTGGTAATTAGAGAGGTGTATGTTTGACCTAGAACAAGCAATAGCATAGTAATGTATCATATTCACTACTTACCATATTACAACTGAAACACATCATTATAGGTTACACCTCATACAATTCAGGAGTCCTGAATGAATTTGGTGACCTCATTATACTTTATTTTTACTTCATTGGTCTATATTGTTTATAGCTTACATTCTCACTCTTTCCTTTACTTCACAATCATTTTCCTTTAGTTTTTGTTTCTTGCACCAGCTATTTTTTTTCGAAACATCACAAATTGGATGCACAATAACTTGGAAAAGTATATTTGTACCTCCATTTTGGCATAACTTGATCGGTCTATGTGCTTGAATGCAATCCCGGTTAGAGATTTGCTAAAAAGATCCAAGGGCAGGAAAGATGACATTATCTTAAACTGCCCATCAACTACATTTCATCCAGACCCCACAATTAAACAAGCTTGTTTCCTGCCTGATGAAATGGCCAGTAAAAATTAATTTCTCCTTTGTCTCTTCAGGCAAGAGGCACATAGCATCTGATCACCTTTGATCACCTTTGGCTACCAATATTATAGATATTAAACATTTTTAAACATCTCAAAATCTTGGCCTTAATTTTAATGACATTTGATTTTAAACTTACTATCACATACATTGTAAGTCCTTTGAAATCTCTCTACTTTTGCATAAAAAATCTTCAAAAAATTACCATTCTTCCACATGTACTAGGGTGTTGTAGTGTGTTAGCCATTATGAATATAGTGACAGGTGTCATTGTACTTGACTTGTCACTATATTATTCCACAATAAAGCTAAGCATAAAAAGTGCTTGCATTGTTTCTATGTCTCACTTACTATTAAATTTAATGAATGCATGCCACATTCTTTAAGACAATCTTCAAGCATGAGTTGCTCAACGCATTTTCAATTGCACCATTATACAATTCAACATCATACTATAAATATAACACCAGGTCATGTCACTTGCAGAAATTCTTAGATATTTCTGCACTTACGGGGTGTTTTGATAAAGGGGACGAGGCAAAGTATACGAGTCAGGTGGAGAACTTTGTTTCTTGGTGCTGAAGTAAATGGTTGCACCTTAACATCAGCAAAACCAAGGACATTTGTCACACCAAAGAGCCTCTATGTCTGGTTACTATTCAGGGAGTGGATGTCAAGGGAATGCACTCCTACAAGTACTAGGTGGTCCATCTCAATAACAGGCTGGTCTTTTAACACTGAGGAGCTATATAAGGCAGTGCAGAGCAGCCTCTTTTTTCTTAGAAGACTGTGGTGCTTTAATGTTTGTAGTGACATCTTTCACATATTCTACAAACCTTTGTGATGGCTAGTTCAATTTTCTACAATGTGGTGTACTGGGCTGGAAACATCCCATCAAGAAAGGCACACTGAATCAACAAGCTAATTAGGAGGATAAGCTCAGTTATGGCACTCACTCTGGACCTTCTGGAAGGAGTAGCAAAATTGAGAATTAAAACAAAATTGAGTGCCATTAGGAGCAACGCTGCACACCCCCTCTCTGGCACCCTAACACTTAATACTTTCAGCTAGCGAATTATTCAGCAGAAATGTGTCAAGAAACAATTCTGGGTCTCCTTTGTTCCAATAGCAATACACCTACATAATGCCTCAATGGGACTATAAATGTAATTGCCAAGCCAGAGGTTTTTCTTTCTGTATAATTTTCTTCCTTTTTTGTTATTATGGTGTGTGTTCAGACCATTGTCTGTCTGTCTGTCTGTCTATCAATTCTGTGGTCTCAGAGGTGTGTAGTCATTAACAAATCCTGGTGCATTTACTTCGCATCGAGGTCATTGAAATTTGCAGAAATGTTTGGGAACTTTGCTAAACTTAACAAAATACATTGCATCTCATGGGGAAGGAGAAACGGAATTAGTTGTGAATGGATTATAAAGGTGCAATGGTCTTTTAAGTGTCCCTGAGGGCTAGGAAAGCGTTTGTCAACTGTGCTGAACTGATTATTGTGGCCAAAAACGTGACCTGAGCTGTAAGGCAGCAGTATGGACCACTGTACCACCCTCCAACCCAATACATTTAATACAGGGAGTGCAGAATTATTAGGTAAGTTGTATTTTTGAGGATTCATTTTAATATGGAACAAACACAGTGTTATCAGTCAATCCAAAATGTTAATAAACCTGAAACCTGAATGTTTCACAACGGAAATGTGAGTGTGAACATCATCAGGGGAATACATATGTGCGCACAATTATTAGGCAACTATTAGTGTGCAGATCTATTATGCAACTAAAGGAAAAATGAAAATTTTCCCATCTCACTTGTTTATTTTCATCTGTTATAGTGAGAATAATAAACAAACACCTCAAAATTTACAAATAAACATCTCTGACATTTCAAAAAAAATAAATCAATCAATGAATGACCAATATAGCCACCCTTCTTTCCAATAACAGTCATAAGCCTTTCCATTCATGGAGTCTGTCAGTTTCTTGATCTGTTGACGGTCAGCTTTTTGTGGAGCAGTGACTACAGCCTCCCAGACACTCTTCAGAGAGGTGTATTGTTTTTCTCCCCCGTAAATCTAGCGTTTAAGAAGTGCCCACAAGTTCTCGATAGGGTTTAGGTCAGATGAGGAAGGGGGGCCATGTCATTATTCCTTCATCTTTAAGGCCTTTACTGGCTGGCCACGCAGTGGAGAACTTCAAGTGATGGAGCATTGGCCTGCATAAAAATCATGGTCTTTTTCCTGTATCACTGTTTGAAGAAAGTGTCTTCAAAAACTGGCAGTAGGTTTGGGAGTTGATTTTGAGTTCATCTTCAATGCAAAAGGTCCAACTAGCTCATCTTTAAAAATACCAGCTCATACCAGTACCCCACCTCCACGTTGGAGTGGAGCTCTGTGCCCATTACTGATCCACAGGTCCATCCATCTGGTCCATCAAGAGTCACTCTCATCTCATCGGTCCATAAAACCTTTGAAAAAATCTGTCTTCAGATATTTCTTGGCCCAGTTTTGACGTTTCAACCTATGTTACTTGTTCAGTGGTGGTTGGGTTTCAGCCCTCCTTACCTTGGCCATGTCTTTGAGCACTGAACACCTTGTACTTCTGGGCACTCCAGGTAGGTTGCAGCTCTGGAATATGAAAGTACTGGAGGATAATGGGTTCCTGGTAGCTTCACGTTTGATTCTTCTCAAATCTTTGGCAGCTAATTTGCGTCTTTTGTTCTCAACACGTTTCTTGCGACCCTGTTGACTATTTGCAACAAAATGTTTGATGGTTCTGTGATCACACACCAATATCTTAGCAATTCCAAAAGTGCTGCATCCCTCTGAAAGACTTTTTACAATTTTTGACTTTTCAGAGTCAGTTAAATCTCTTTTTTGGCCCATTTTGCCTGAGGAAAACTAGCTGCCTAATAATTCTGCACACCTTGATATAGGCTGTTGATCTCCTTAGGCCACACCCTCCCTCATTACACAAATACACATCACCTGACGTGCTTAAATCCAATAAGCATTCAAGTTAATACAGCTTGGAGTTGGAATATACGCATAAAAATGATGATATGGTGAAAATACTCACTTGCCTAATAATTGTGCACACAGTGTAGAGTTAAATGTCAGAACAGTACAATTTCTTGCAGACAGTGGCAACAGGAGCAGGAAGCATGAATTTTTTAAGTCCTGTCCCTCACAGATTCGACAGCAGGTACTCGCATCTCTTGAACCAAAAAGTTGGTTTTTTTTCTCTCATGATGCATTTGCTTGTTCACTGACATTACTATCACATAAGCACAACACTAAAGCATGTGCATTCTTCACTTGTTCCTCATTGTATCAACCAAATAGCACTATGGCTAATACTGTTAAAGATGGTGGTCTCACATATTACAGAAAGGCCACTAACAAGTCCATATAAAAAGACATTATCTTTAAAACACAAATACACTGACACATTTCAAGTTTTCTTCAGTGATATGTACTTAGGGATCATCCCATCTAACACTTGCTGCAACACCTCTGTGATGTCACAGTGGCCTTGCAATGCATCATGGGGCTCTAGGAAAAAAGTTAATTTTAGCCAGCTCAGCAATAAATGTTTTGTAAAATATTCAGGCAACAATGTCACATAGCAAACTCAGAAAATATGTTGTTGAAAATGCTTTGCCAAATTGATCTGATCAACACTACTGGTGTAGCACACTGTCAGGCACAATAACTGTACTAGTACTTGGCCTATTTACAGTAACCCTGCCTTCCGATTTTCCCTTTTAGACTCTTCTAGTAGTTCTTTTTGTTAATAAAAATGCAATATAAATTGTATTATATTTCCAGTATACAACAACAATTATGTTAAATCTCAATTACCTATACTCCATTTTTCACTGGAAGACAAAACAATTAGTATAATCTTCCAGGATGATTAAAAGTGATAACGCTCTAACTTTATGAATCCCATTAAGCTTGTGTTATCTAATAATGTGGACAAATTAGAGATACTAAACAATTACTATCTCTTCTTTTGTAAAATTTGTTAAATGTTAAAATAAATTAGATATAAAAAAGTCAATATTAAGTACTGATTTTAGTGCTGCTTTGTATTAAATCCATATGTTATTCTTGTTTTTCATTTTCATGTAGTGTAGTAAGTCACATTTGTGATGCCTTTAAGTATAGAGGCATTACTGAATGCAGTCTTCAGACAGCAGTACATTTTAGCTAAATATGCTCTTAAGTCATAATAGCGTAAAAAAGGTGTAGCTTCGTAAGTAATATTTTTAAGTAAGCCTCTGCTGAGATCCTTTTGGATCCCTGAACTCATTATATGAGGTACTAATGCTACTCTCCACTTTTATTTAACGCTTAATGCATATGCCAGTCTGTGCATTCACTGAAAGGAAGATCATAATCTGATGGGGACCTGCCCAGGTGTTTGCACTGCAGCAGCTGGTAACTGCAGGAAGCCGCATATTCAGTGTCCTTCAGGATGTATTCTAAGATGCTCTAGGGAAAACAATGAATGCACAATATCATAAGAGTCTCTGTGGGAACAAAGTGATAACATTGTCAGCCTGCCGAAGGCATTCCAAACAGTTCATTAAAACTGCAATACTAATGAGTCACATCTGTAATTTTTTTCTAATATTAAACCTCTTACACGTCTTTCTCTGCACAGATGGCAGTAGTATAGTCTAGTGCATGAATGTTAATTCTGTTGTGGATATAATCATCACAGAATTGCATCTGGAGATACAGACAGCTTTGTGGAAGACTTTGCTTAAATAATGCATTGGTTGTTTCATTTCAAATCAAAGCTTATAAAGAGGGTGCTGTAATTGCCTGCTTGAATCATAAGAGTTCAAAAGAAAATGATGCATGGAGAAAAAGTTCTTGAGCCCACTTGAACTCATGGCTTTAAATTACAGCCAAATCCATTAGCACTTATGACATAAAATAGCTGCAAATGGTGAAGAAGGGAGATAGAATTAATATATATATATATACACATACAGTATATATATATATATATAAGTGTGTGTGTGTGTGTGTGTGTGTGTGTGCTGAAAATGCTTGCATTGTTCATTGAAAGGGAAAGGCATACTGTACACACAGAGAGTTTAATTTTGGTCAGTGTATTCTCCAGAACAACTACACAACTACAACTATGAGAAAGAACAAAATGGAGGGAAGATTATTTTTTTTAAATATTTAATTGTCTTTCCTAACTTTGCACCTCCCGATGAGTAACACCCTGGAATTTACTGATTATCTCATTTTTCTTTTTGTCACAAAATCCTTATTTATATTTACATGTTCTGATTTTTTTATTATTGAAAAACAGTTTGCATATTTGACAACTGTGAAACATGAGTACTTAAAAAATGACTAATTCTTATTTACTAGTGTTTTCTTTAATTTACATTACATTACACAATAAAGACAGAAATATGGGTCATAAAATAATTGGTATTATTCAAGATGCCAGTATATTCAACATTCATAGAGAACAACCTTTACGTTAGACCTGACGATTAGCAAAAACTCAACAACCACCAAATGTTCTTCAAATGCAAAAAGAATGCAAAATACTGTAAGTTAATAAAGAGATACTGCATCTTCATAGGGGTGGTTTCACAGTGCAGGTCACTATCTTCACTGTTTAAAAAACCATGCTCTCAAAATGAGCAAGAGCTAGAACAAATTGTAGTAAGGGAGATATTCATAATTTTTGTTGTATTTTTCATATTTTAAAGGTTGACATGGTGATTGGGGCTGCTGTCTAATGAATTCAGAATTCTTGGTTTGAATTCTATGACTAGCTATTTAGAATGCGTGTTGTATCAAGGTGAATTAGATAAGGACTGAAAACACAAACCGGGTGATAGACTAAACAAGAATTAGAATTATTATAATAGCTGGAGTCATTACAAAAATATAAAATGATGAACGTTTTACCTAAATCCAAAATGTTAATCAAAAATCTTAAGTCTAATGAGCACATGAAGGATGTTTTGCCCTGAATCAAAGCATCAGCACTGTTTGAATTTTGTTTTATATCCAAATCATTGACGATTCGAAATAGCATGATAGCAGATCTTTATACCATTGCTTAGATTACGTCAAAGGTTGTGGCCTCCTGCCACGTCAGGGCTAGCACCCATTATATAAGTATCCTAAAATGCCGGAAGCCATGGAAAAGCAAATATGAGCTTGCCAATGCACAAAATACTTTTAGACCTTCAAAAGAGAAAAAAAAATTGAAAGAAATGAGGAAAGAAAATGAGAAAGAATAGCAGAAATACATGAAACTAAACTACAAAAGGATATCTAAGTTAATGATAGTGTGGAGTTTGCACATACTTTCCACGTTTTGATGGATTTTTTTTTCACATACTGAATTTTCTTCCCACTTCTCCAACGATTAGCAATCTAGATCAATTAGTTACTCTCATTTGACCTCAGTGTGAATGAGTGTGGATGTTTTCATGGGTGTGCCTTGATACTGACTGGTACCCTGTCCAGGGCTGTTCCTCACTATCCGCTCAGTACTTCCAGCATAGAGGACCTACCTCACAAACGCCACATCTGAGAATTGGATTAACAGAGTTTGACAATATATTTATGCATGTGTGTATTGTACTGTATATGTATTATAATTCTTAATAAGGGCTGTGCTTTAATACTGGTTTTTAAAAAAAGTTTGTGTCTTTCTTCCAAAATGTTTATTTATAAAATAACCCGAAATGTGCTGGTCAACAGTTTTAAACATTTAATATTACGACAGGTAGCGACATAGTTTCTGGCCCAGCAGAAAGGGCTGGTGGAATGACACAGGACCATTTAAGTTACTGAAGACCTTGGCATTGGGGAATGATGTCCAACGCATTAGAAGTTTCTAAACCCACAAGGGCCCAGTCTGGAGTCTCAGAGCACTATGTATGAAGTCCTCTCAGTTACTGGGGAAGGAAGTTAATTAGGGGAATCACCATTTTCTTACTATGGCAGCTCAGGCTCAGAAGTGTAAAAGTGCTGAGGTCAGCAGAAATGTTTTAAGAAATGTAGAAACCTGGAAGTAATTCCTTGTATGCACCCGTAGGTATTTTTTATCTAGGACTTAAAAGTTCTCTCTGGCCAGTAAGTACTGCTCTTGAGGATAAGAGTTGCGTTAGTAGCAAAGGCTTGATAGTTGAAGAAAAGAGGCCATTATGCAAAGGAAGTGCATTGTATTTTGACAGGACGTAAACTGGCCGAACTGTTTTATATAGTTGTGATGTAGTAATCACATGGTTATCAGCAAGCACCATATGTGTATGTAGTCTAATTAGATCAATGGACTTTGTAGTTTTGTGTTAAATTCCATATGTACATCTGTGCTTTTCCCATGGGGCATTTTTCTTGCATTCTTAGCTGAATTTAGCAACCTTTTATCTGACTTAGCTATCAGTTATGATAAAGTAATCTTAATATGATTACTTCAATGTTCATAAGGCTGTAGAAACAAACTTAATCAGTTTTCAATCCCTGCTTGATTCAGTATACCTAAATTATAAAAGTTCACAAACATTCTAATGTGGTGTTAATATTCTAAATGCAATTACCTGTCCTGTTAATAAAAACATTTCACATCATTTTTTAATTACTTTTGCTCTCCTCCTTTTCCTTTCAATAAACGCTTAATTTAGAATTACAACTATGAAGGCATCTAAGTAATAATAACAGTATTTCAAGATTTACTGTCATTTTAGGATCCTTATTTCTGAGCTCAGAGACTAATAATAAAATGAAGAATTTGACAAATAACTGCAGATTTTTAGTGATGCATGATTTTGTTTGAGCTAAAACCTTCAAAACAATGGTAATTCAAGTGAAAAGAA